>NC_066532.1:2762220-2864720 GCF_024679095.1 Eriocheir sinensis | reverse complement strand
TACCTCTCTACTTCCGTGTCTAATCTTTTTCTCCCTCCTTTCTCCCTCTCTGTCTATCTCCATCATATCGGTACATATCGGTAAACAACTTTGCTCATTTATTATACTTGCCGAGTGATATTTAGACTGTGTTATGTATTGGGCTGATGAAGTTGTTTGTTCCTCCTTCCTCCTGCCTTCGTGTACTGTATTTAAAGCCTCATATCTCACTAACTTCCTCGTGTCTCCCTTGCCTAATGAGCACGTCACACACCTGCCTGACTAACACGTGTCTGACTTACTTAATCAGCACGTCGCACGCTACATTCATAACCCTCTAAACCACTTGCCTGTCACACCTCTACCTTCCTCCTCCTCCGCCTATTATGTATTAGCGTCACATAACTTACTAACTCACTCGTGTCTTTCTTAATTAACATGTCACACCTTTACCTTCCTCCTCCTCCGCCTATTATGTATTAGCGTCACATAACTTACTAACTCACTCGTGTCTTTCTTAACTAACATGTCACACCTTCAGTTAAATCTGTCTCAACCATCTACCTTTGTCAGTTTCATCTTCTTCCTTCCTTCTTCCTTACCTGTGCCGTATTTAAAATCATATATCTTACTAACTCACTCGTGTCTTTCTTAACTAACATGTCACACCTTCAATTAAATCTGTCTTAACCATCAACCTTTCTCACTTTCATCTTCTTCCTTCCTTCTTCCATACCTGTGCCGTATTTAAAATCATATATCTTACTAACTCACTCGTGTCCTCTTGCTTAACTAACATGCCACACCTTCAGTTAAATCTGTCTTAACCATCAACCTTTCTCACTTTCATCTTCTTCCTTCCTTCTTCCTTACCTGTGCTGTATTTAAAATCATATATCTTACTAAATCACTCGTGTCCTCTTACTTAACTAACATGTCACACCTTCAATTAAATCTTTCTCAACCATCTACCTTTCTCACTTTCATCTTCCTTCCTTCCTTCTTCCTTACCTGTGCTGTATTTAAAATCATATATCTTACTAACTCACTCGTGTCCTCTTACTAAAATAAAATATCAAACCTTCTACATCTTTCTCAACCATCTACCTTTCTCACTTTCATCTTCCTTCCTTCCTTCTTCCTTACCTGTCCGTATTTAAAATCAACATGACACATCTTACTAACTTGGTCATTTCCCTTCCTCACCTTCATTTTCCTCTTATTAAAATAAAATATCACATTCTACATCTATAATCATCTACGTCATTTAACTTTCACATCTTTAGCTTCCTCCTTCTATCTTCTTCCTTATCTGTCCTTTTTAATTAACCAGCATGACACATCTTCAGTTAAATCTTTCTTGGTCATTTCCGTTTCTCACCTTCATCTGTCGCCTCCTTCACCTGGTCTGCATTACCATAACATAACTTACTAAATCACTCGTGTCTTCTTACTAAATTAAAATACCACATGCTACATCTATTATCTTTTATATCATTTCCCTTTCTCACCTTCATCTGCCTCCTCCTTCGCCTAGTCTGAATTACCATAACATAACTTACTAAATCACTCGTGTCCTTCTCAACAAACATGTCAGGCGCTGAATCCAGTACGCGCTCGCCTTCCCCGCACATCACTTGGGGCTTTTTAATTACGTCACATAACTCACTAACACATGTCCACCTTGCTTAATTAACACCACACACACACACACACACACACACACACACACACACACACACATATGGTGACAGACAGTGAGTGCAGTGCGTTTGTGATGCCGTGAAGACACTGAAGAGTTGATATGGCCAGTGTGACGCCGACGCGGCCTTGCCACCCAGCCGACGCAGCAGGCGCTCCCGGGTACTACACCAGCCCGATCATCATGCGGCTGGAAAAAATCGGTTCAGGTGCAGTGCGGTGTTGCGGCCCGTCACTCAGGTGGAGTCATGGGTGGGGCAGTCAGCACTCCGCTCCGCATACTAGGCAGTGCGGACCGGGTGCAGACAATAGACGTATACCCACCCCTACTGCCTCTCGGTCAGCCTCCTCCCATAATGTCTCGCCGGCTGGATGGAGTAGCAGGTCAACGCTAGGCCCATAAGTTGAGTGACGGTCGAAAACGCCTCTACCTGCACCCCCGCCATCAGCTGCGACCTGACCGACACACACACGTCTTCGTCTTGCGTTAGGCTGAGCTACAAGGGGAAGGATCGCCACCTGTCTGCCTGTCCTTGTTATGACATGTGATTGCGCGCGTAAGGTTCCACGTGCTTCCTTTCGCTCAGCTGTCCATCTGGTTCGTTCCCTTTGCCTCGTTTCTTTCTTTCTCTCCTCTCTTTATTTTTCTTCCTCTTTCTTTTTTCTTTCTTTTTTTTTTCTTTCTCCCTTTCTTTCTACGCTTGCCTCTATCTTGTTTGTTCCCTTTCTTCCTTTTTTACTTTCTTCTTCCTTCCTTCCTTTCTTCCTTTCTTTCTTTCTTTCTTTCTCTCCCTTTTTTTCTTCCTTCCTTCCTTCCTTCCTTTCTTTCTTTCTTTCTTTCTTTCTTTCTTTCTTTCTCTCCCTTTCTTTCTTCCTTCCTTCCTTCCTTCCTTCCTTCCTTCCTTCCCTCTTTCCTTCCCTCTTCCCTTCCTCCTTCCTTCCTTCTTTCCTTTCATTCTTTCTTTCTCTCCTTCCTTCCTTCCTTCCTTCATTCATTCCTTTCTTTTTTTCTTTCTTTCTTTCTCTCCTTCATTCCGTCCTTCCTTCCTTCCTTCCTTCCTTCCTTTCTTCCTTCCTTCCTTCCTTTCTTTCTTTCTTTTTTCTTTCTTTCTTGTGTAATGACTCAGAGGGATACGGATTACTGAGAGAGAGAGAGAGAGAGAGAGAGAGAGAGAGAGAGAGAGAGAGAGTGTGTGTGTGTGTGTTTTTCCTGCTAAATTCAAGATGTTTTCTGAGTCGGAACAGGAAAAAGAAAATTAGAAACAGCTTTGGAAATGAGAGTAACTTGTTTTCTGAGTAACTATACCAGTTTGCCTTGCTAATAACAGGTAAACAATCACATATATCAATTTAAAAGAACCAGTCACCTTTTATTTTCAGTCTCCCATATATAAGATGTTTTCAGACTCGGAGCTGGAAAGGAAATTGATATTCTGCTTTCGAAATAAGAATAAGTTGTTTCCCGCATAACTTAACCAACTTGCCGTACTAATACAAGATCAACAGTCACATATATCGATTTAAATGAACCAGTCACCTTTTATTTTCAGTCTCCCCATATATAAGATGTTTATAGACTCGGAGCAGGAAAGGGAATTGATATACAGCTTTCGAAATAAGAATAAGTTGTTTCCCGCATAACTAAACCAACTTGCCGTACTAATACAAGATCAACAGTCACATATATCGATTTAAATGAACCAGTCACCTTTTATTTTCAGTCTCCCATATGTAAATGTTTTCTGACTCGGAGCAAGAAAAAGGAAATTGATACACAGCTTTCGAAATAAGAATAAGTTGTTTCCCGCATAACTTAACCAACTTGCCGTACTAATACAAGATCAACAGTCACATATATTGATTGAAATGAAATGTAAGATGTTTTCTGACCCGGAACAGGAAGAGAAATTGATGTACTGCTTTGAAAATAAATATAAAAAAGTTGTTTCCCGCATAACTAAATCCTCTCTAGTACTCTATCCTTCCACCCTCTCCACATGTCCCCTCATCCACTTAAAGGTACTCGCACACTGGACCAATCTAACCACCCAAAATAGCATCAAAACATCCACGTATACAAACTGCTTATTAAACTCTTCTTCCACTAACCTTCCACCCTCTCCACATGTCCCCTCATCCACTTAAAGGTACACGCACACTGGACCAATCTAACCACCCAAAGTAGCATCAAAACATCCACGTATACAAACTGCTTATTAAACTCTTCTTCCACTATCCTTCCACCCTCTCCACATGTCCCCTCATCCACTTAAAGGTACACGCACACTGGACCAATCTAACCACCCAAAGTAGCATCAAAACATCCACGTATACAAACTGCTTATTGAACTCTTCTTCCACTATCCTTCCACCCTCTCCACATGTCCCCTCATCCACTTAAAGGTACACGCACACTGGACCAATCTAACCACCCAAAGTAGCACCAAAACATCCACGTATACACTGCTTAAAACCCTATAGACCCACTCCTCAATAAACGCCTGCATCCTTTATAGAGTGTCTGAATCTGTAGGCCACTCACGTCCCATCCTTCCCTCCGCGCTGCCACCCTGGAATACGCGTTGATGCATGCGAGTCGTGATGGATTTATAGACTCGTTACTTAGGCCCATAGTTACTCACCCACGTACGGTAAGGCTTTGGTTGAGGTAGTGTTTTTTTATATATATTTTTCGTCTTCCTTTTCTTGTTCTTGTTCTTCTTAGTCTGCCCCATATATTTCAACATTTCAAGGCTTTCTGGCACACATACGGTAAGGCTTTGGTAGAGGTTGCTGTGACTATTTCCATGGGTAGTTTCATGAGCCTAATGATAGTTCGACAAGGCTTCTACACCATGAAGGTAAAGAAACACTCATGAGAACCGAACCAACCTCCTTTTTGTGGCCTTTGGAAAGAGTTTTGAGAGCCGAAAGCGTCTGAGAATTCGGGTCTTGGTTGTCTTTGATCGGGTAAAACAAATATTGGGTTAAACGTCGACTTGATGTAATGTGTATAGACGGAATGGTTGTTATGGGAGGAATTGTATCTCGACCCCTTCCTCGGCCTTCCCTTTCGTTTTCTCTCTTATATTATCAACTTCATTCCCCACTTCTTCGACTTAATGTGTAATGTGTATAGACGGAATGGTTGTTATGGGAACTGTATCACGACCCCTTCCTCGGTCTTCCCCTTCTCTTTTTCTCTCTCATATTATCAACTACATTCCCCACTTCTTCGACTTAATGTGTAATGTGTATAGACGGAATGGTTGTTATGGGAACTGTATCTCGACCCCTTCCTCAGCCTTCCCCTTCTTTTTCATTCTTTGTCATATTATCAACGCTTCTTCTTCTTTTTTTTCTATTTTTCGTCTTCCTTTTCTTGTTATGGTTCTTCTTAGTCTGCCCCAAATATTTAAACATTTCGAGGCTCACACACACACACACGCACACGCACACACACACACACACACACACACACACGCACACGCACACGCACACACACACACACACACACACACACACACAGTTGGTAAAGCTTTCGTAGAGGCTGTTGTGGGTATTTGCAAGAGTAGTTTAATGACCCTAGTGATAGCTTGACAAGGCTTCTGCACCTTGAACGTGAAAAAACACTCTTGAATAACCTGTGAATAAGATAATAAAAGAGTAAGAGGAATCAGTGTTACCAGCTTCGTCTTAAATCCTCTTTTTTTTATAAGATTTATCCCTTAGTGTCACTAGGGGAACGGGGCCTAGTCCGAAGGCTTTTTAAATAGGGAAAAGATTGCTCCCTCCCTGCACGAGGGAGCACGGGCCTTTGCCAAAGGCCGACAGACCAACTCTATCGGCGATCGAAATCTAGCCGACCAAGTCGGTCTGTCGACGAGGACTGGCGTGTCTATTAAATCCTCTGTTCTTCCTCTTAAACCTATTCAAATATTTCTTCTTATTAGCTTACTTCCTCTTTCTCATATGCACTTTCCTCTTCCCTTCATCTCCTCTTCCTCCTCCTTTACGGCCTTTGGAAGTAGTTGCTGTAAGAGCCGGAAGCGCCAAAGAATACGGGGCTGTACTCCCAACCACCTCCCCTTGAGCTCCGCGTGGCCAGAGAGACATCTCGAGGCTGCCTTCCGAGCCAGTGCCAACCCGCTTAGGAGTCCGCTTGCGCCAATGACAGTCGCGTTTGCCTGCCCATAAGAAACGAAGCCTAACCATCGGTGATTCATGACGCGCCCTGCAACGTGGACGGAAAGACGAGTATCGCGCGTGGACTGATGTCGCGACTCGGGTGCTACGGGCGAGAGAGAGAGAGAGAGAGAGAGAGACAGACAGACAGACAGACAGAGAGTAAAAGGAACTGACAAGCTAAACAAGAGGATGTATATGAATGGGTTTAACGTATGAATGAGTTTAGCGTCTTGACCTTAACCTAGTAACACGCCTTCGTTGTGGCATGACTAGTAAATGAAAATAGAGGATAATGAAGAAGAGAATAGGGAAATACAGAGGAGAGGGAAATTAGAGTAAAGAAAAGAATTACAAGCATACAAAGACGTAGAGAAAAGGGAAATAAAAGAATAGGAAATAAGGCAAATGTGATAAAAAGGAAGGGGAATGATAATAATGGATAATGAAGAAGAGAATAGGGAAATACAGAGGAGAGGGAAATTAGAGTAAAGAAAAGAATTACAAGCATACAAAGACTTAGATAATGGGAAAACAAAAGAATAGGAAATAAGGCAAATGGGATAAAAAGGGAAGGGAAATGAGAATAGAGGATAATGAAGAAGAGAAAAGGGAAATACAGAGGAAAGGGAATTGAGAATAAAGAAAAGAAAAACAAGCATACAAAGACTTAGAGAATGGGAAAACAAAAGAATAGGAAATAAGGCAAATGTGATAAAAAGGAAGGGGAATGATAATAGTGGATAATGAAGAAGAGAATAGGGAAATACAGAGGAAAGGGAAATGAGAATAAAGAAAAGAAAAACAAGCATACAAAGACTTAGAGAATGGGAAAACAAAAGAATAGGAAATAAGGAAAATGTGATAAAAAGGAAGAGGAATGATACTAGTGGATAATGAAGAAGAGAATAGGGAAATAAAGGGAAAGAAAAGATAAACAGACATACAAAGACTTAGAGAATGGGAAAACAACAGAAAACTAAAGAAAATGGAATAAGAAAGGAAAATAAAGGAAAGGAGAGCAAAGATAAATGAAAATGAAAAAAAAGGGAAATAAAAGTAAAGAAAAGATAAACATACATAGAAAGACTTAGAGAATGGGAAAACAACAGAATAGGAAATGAGAAAAATGGAATAAGGAAGAAAAAGAAAAAAAGAGCAAAGATGAATGAAAATGGAAAAAGAAAGGAAAAGAAAGAAAAGGAAAACAAGCATCTGTGAACAAGACTTAGGAAATAGGAAAAGAACATGATAGAAAATAAGGAAAATGAGATAAGAGAGGAAAAGAAAGGAAAGGCGAAAATATGATCGTAAATAAACAAACATACATTCTCTCTCTCTCTCTCTCTCTCTCTCTCTCTCTCTCTCTCTCTCTCTCTCTCTCTCTCTCTCTCTCTCTCTCTCTCTCTCTCTCTAAAAGTAAGAGGAATCAGTGTTACCAGCTTAGTTTTAAACCCTCTTGTTCTTCCTCTTAAAACTATTCATATATTTCTTCTTTTTACCTTATTTCCTCTTTTCCTCTTCTTCCTCTTCCTCCTCTTCCTCTTCCTGTTTTTCCTCTTCCTCTTAAACCTAATCGTATGTTTCCTCTTTTTAGTTTGTTATTTCCTCTTTCTCATATGCACTTTCCTCTTCCTCTTCATCTCCTTCTCCTCCTCTTTCTTCCTCTTCTTTCTTTGTTCTTCCTCTTAAACCTCTCAACCCCGCTATCTCTCATATACGCCTTTCCTCACTTTCCTCTTCTTCCTTTTTCTTTCCTCTTCTTCCTCTTTTTTCCTCTTCTTCCTCTTTCTTTCCTCTTCTTCCTCTTTCTTCTCTTCCTTTCTTTGTTGTTTCAGACGTCAATAAAATGGGAAGAGGAGTCTGTCAATGTTGCCAACCCCCTTCGACCCCTTTCCCATATTCTCCATTTCACTCAACTTTTTTTCTCCTCGTTTCTCCTTTTTCTTCCTCTTCTTCTTCCTCTTCTTCTTCTTCATCCTCCTCCTCTTCAAGTTGCTCTTCACGTCTCCTCCACTCCTGAATGCCATATGCTCTTCCTCCTCCTCCTCCTCCTCTTCCTCTTCCTTCCTCATCCTCTCCTTCCGTCTCTCTCTTTCTCTCCCTCTCTTCGTCCCTTCCTCCACCTCCTTCCTCTCCCTTCCTTTTTCCTTGTTTGTTTGTATTTATCTTTCATCTCTCTCTCCATTTGCATCAGTGTATTCAATCTCTCTCTCTCTCTCTCTCTCTCTCTCTCTGTATGGCACTCTTTATCTTGTATTTCCATAATTTATCATTCCTTTTTGCTCTACGCATTTACCTTTCTCTCTAAACCTCTTCCTCCTCCTCACTCTCTTTCACTCTCACTCTCTTTTCCTCCCCTCCCCCTCCCTCCCTCCCCCCCATGGCACTCCCCCCTGGCCCTCTCACCTGCGTCTCGGTGGGTGGGTGTGAGAGGGAGCGCCGCGCGTCACGGTCAGTGCCAACTCTGACTTCGTGAGAGTCGGAGCCCCAGCGCGCCGCTCCACCCGGCTCTTGGGGTCCCAGTGTCTCGGTCCCGCCCGCTTCACACGTTAGCCGCCCCTTACGGTACCTTAGCGGCGTGGGCAGCGGCGGAGTGTAGCGAAGTGAAGGTGGCTGGCTGGCTGTGCTGTGTGTTAGTGGCTCCAGCGGCGGCGGGGGTTCGGCTCGTGTCTGTGTCTGTGTGTGTGTGTGTTTGCTTAAAGAGACGAGGCTAAGGAGGCTGCCTCTCTGGGGCTCGGGTTCTCGGGCAGGCTGGTTGGTGCAGTGCTGTGTTGGTGAGGTGTGGTGAGGTTTGAGGGATGGGATGGTGTGTTTGTGTTTCTGTTAAGGTAAGGGTGTTAGTGTGTTAGTGTGTGTGATGGCAGTTTGAGGTACACACATACACACCCATACAGACCTACGCACCCAGACAAACACACACACACACACACACACACACACACACACACACACACACACACATACACACCCATACATACACACACACAGGAAAAGTTGGACAAATACAGATACGGAGACGGGACCACACGAGCGTAAGCCCAGGCCCTGTGAAACTACAACTAGGTAAAATACAACTAGGTAAATACATCCACACCCATACACACACACACCCACCCACACGGAGTCAGGTTAGAGGGTGGGCGGGTCGGGCGTGAACAGAGCCAGTACAGTACAATGTTGCGGGCGCTGAGAGCAGGACGCTGTGCTGGAGGAACAAACCTGCCTTCATGGGCGTCGGGGCGGGGGTACAAAGAGGCGGTGTTGGCGGCATAAAGAGGAGTTGAGGTGCCGAGGGGTCGAGGTGGTCAATGGCGGCGGTGGTGGTGGTGGTCAGCGAAATGTTACCCTCAATATGGGACTCGAACCGAGGCCGGGAAGTGTGTGAGTCGACCCGTGAGCCATTCATTGAACCATTCTGCCTTTAACGTGAGGGTCAATACTGGGTTCGAACCTTGGTCTGGGAAGTGTGTGAGTCGACCCCTGGACCATTAAACCATTCCGCCTTATGTACCATCTTCCCTTTAAAATGAGGGTCAATACGGGGTTCGAACCGTGGCCGTGGAACCATTGAACCATTCCGCCTTGTCCCATCTCTTTAACGTGAGGGTCAATATGGGGTTCGAACCTTGGCCGGGAAGTGTGTGAGTCGACCCCTGGACCATTGAACCATTCTGCCTTATGTCCCATCTTTTCTTTAACGTGAGGGTCAATGCGGGGTTCGAACCTTGGCCGGGAAGTGTGTGAGTCGACCCGTGGAACCTCTGAACCATTCTGCCTCGTGTCCCATCTTCTCGTAAACGGTAGGCTCAATGTGGGATTCGAACCTTGGCCGGGAAGTGTGTACGTGAACCCTGGAACCATTCAACCATTCTTCCTCAAATACCATCTTCCCTTTAACGTGAGGGTCAATGCGGGGTTCGAACCTTGGCCGGGAAGTGTGTATGTGAACCCTGGAACCATTCAACAATTCTGCCTTAAATACCATCTTCCCTTTAATGTGTGGGTCAATGCAGGATTCGAACCTTGGTGTGTGAGTCGAACCGTTTAACATTGAGCCGGGGAAGTGTGTAAAAGAACCGTGAACCCCTCAACCCTCGAACCACGCTCAGATGACATTCTTAATACATCTTACCATTCATTTTCCACCTTGTGTCAATATGGGGTTCGAACCTTGGCCGGGGAGGTGTTTAAGAGGACCCTGAACCCTTGAACCATTGAACCTTGCTATATTGGGACTCTGATATAGTTTCCGCGATGTGTCCCATCCCTGAGGTTTTATATAGGGCTCGAACCTTGGCTGGGGAAGTGTTTGAGAGGACCCTGAACCCGTGAACCATTGAACCACATGCTATATTGAGACTCTTGATACAGTTTGTGCTCTTTGTCCCATTCCTGAGGTTCTATATGGGGCTCTAACCTTGACTGTGGGAAGTGTGTAGAGGACCTTGAATGATGCCCTTAAGCCACAAACAGATGCCACTCTTAATACAGTTTCCTTATTATGTGGTTTGAGGTTCATTATGGGACTCGAACTTTGGCTGAGTGCGTGTGTAGCTGAACCCTGAACTCTTGAACCCACCGAGTCCTCAAACCACGTCCGGATAACCCACTCTATACAGATTCTACTTAATTCGCCTCGTGTTCTATCCCCTTTAAGTGAGGCTCATTATGGGATTCCAACCTTGGCCGCGGAAGTGTGAAGCAGGACTCAGAACCCTCGAGCCTTCAAACCACGTTCAGATGGCGCACAGTACAGGTTCTTTCTGCATAGTTGTGTGTTCTATCCCCTTTAAAGTTAGGCTCAATGTGGGATTCGAACCTTGGCCGCGGAACTATGAAGCAGAACCCTGAACCCTCGAGCCTTCAAATCACATCCAGATGACACGTTTTATACAGGTTCTAATTTTCATTCTTTCATCGCCTTTAAAGTGAGGTTTATTATGGGATTCGAACCTTGGGCGGGGAAGTGTGAAACAGAACCCGGAACCTTCGAGCCTTCAAATCACATCCAGATGATACGTTTGGTACAGGTTCTAATTTTCATCCTTTCATCGCCTTTAAAGTGAGGTTCATTATGGGATTCGAACCTTGGCCGCGGAAATGTGAAGCAGAACCCAGAAACCTCGAGCCTTCAAACCACATCCAGATGACACGTTTGATACAGGTTCTAATTTTTATCGCCTTGTGTCCTATCCCTTTACAGCGAGATTCATTATAGGATTCGAACCTTGGCCGGGGAAGTGTGAAACAGAACCCTGAACCTTCGAGCCTTCAAATCAAGTTCAGATGACACGTTTGATACAGGTTCTAATTTTAATACTTTCATGGCCTTTCATCACCCTTAAAGTGAGGTTCATTATGGGATTCGAACCTTGGCCGCGGAAATTTAAAGCAGAACCTTGAACCCAAAAATCTTTAAACCAAGCTCAGAAGACACTTTTGATACAGTTTCTACCTAAATCGCCTCGTGTTCAAATTTGGGGTTCGAACCTTGGCCGCGGAAATTTAAAGCAGAACCTTGAACCCAAAAATCTTTAAACCAAGCTCACTTTGCGATACAGTTCTACCTAAATCGCCTCGTGTTCAAATTTGGGGTTGAACCCTGGAACCCTAAAATCTTCAAAACCAATCTCAAAAGACACTCTTGATACAGCTTCTACCTAAATCGCCTCGCGTTCATATTTTGGGTTCGAACCTTGGCCGGGGAAGTGTGTGGGTGAACGCTGAACCTTCAAACCATCAAGCCTCATCCAGCTGGCACTCACGAGCCTCAGTTTTTGCCGTCGTCGGGGTGCCAAACTTAATGTGCTGCTCAGGACGGGGGCGAGAGCGTTGATCGATCTTTGCTCCTCTTCCTTTTTTAAACTGGTATTTCCTTTCCTTGTGTTTAATTTTTCCTTCTGTTTAATTTTTCTTCTTTTTTCAAACTGGTATTTCCTTTCCTTGTGTTTAATTTTTCCTTGTGTTTAATTTTTCCTTGTGTTTGATTTTTCTTCCTTTTTCAAACTGGTATTTCCTTTCCTTGTGTTTAATTTTTCCTTGTGTTTAATTTTTCTTCCTTTTTTAAACTGGTATTTCCTTTCCTTGTGTTTAATTTTTCCTTGTGTTTAATTTTTCTTCCTTTTTCAAACTGGTATTTCCTTTCCTTGTGTTTAATTTTTCCTTGTGTTTAATTTTTCTTCCTTTTTCAAGCTGGTATTTCCTTTCCTTGTGTTTAATTTTTCTTCCTTTTTCAAACTGGTATTTCCTTTCCTTGTGTTTGATTTTTCTTCCTTTTTCAAGCTGGTATTTCCTTTCCTTGTGTTTAATTTTTCCTTGTTTAATTTTTCTTCCTTTTTCAAACTGGTATTTCCTTTCCTTGTGTTTAATTTTTCCTTGTGTTTAATTTTTCTTCTTTTTTCAAACTGGTTTTTCCTTTCCTTGTGTTTAATTTTTCTTCTTTTTTCAAACTGGTATTTCCTTTCCTTGTGTTTAATTTTTCCTTGTGTTTAATTTTTCTTCCTTTTTCAAACTGGTATTTCCTTTCCTCGTGTTTAATTTTTCCTTCTGTTTAATTTTTCTTCTTTTTTCAAACTGGTATTTCCTTTCCTTGTGTTTAATTTTTCTTCCTTTTTCAAACTGGTATTTCCTTTCCTTGTGTTTAATTTTTCTTCCTTTTTCAAACTGGTATTTCCTTTCCTTGTGTTTAATTTTTCTTCCTTTTTCAAACTGGTATTTCCTTTCCTTGTGTTTAATTTTTCTTCCTTTTTCAAACTGGTATTTCCTTTCCTTGTGTTTAATTTTTCTTCCTTTTTCAAGCTGGTATTTCCTTTCCTTGTGTTTAATTTTTCTTCCTTTTTCAAACTGGTATTTCCTTTCCTTGTGTTTAATTTTTCTTCCTTTTTCAAACTGGTATTTCCTTTCCTTGTGTTTAATTTTTCTTCCTTTTTCAAGCTGGTATTTCCTTTCCTTGTGTTTAATTTTTCTTCCTTTTTCAAACTGGTATTTTCTTTCCTTGTGTTTAATTTTTCTTCCTTTTTCAAACTGGTATTTCCTTTCCCTGTGTTTAATTTTTCCTTGTTTAATTTTTCTTCCTTTTTCAAACTGGTATTTCCTTTCCCTGTGTTTAATTTTTCCTTGTTTAATTTTTCTTCCTTTTTCAAACTGGTATTTCCTTTCCTTGTGTTTAATTTTTCCTTGTGTTTAATTTTTCTTCCTTTTTCAAACTGGTATTTCCTTTCCCTGTGTTTAATCTTTCCTTGTTTAATTTTTCTTCCTTTTTCAAGCTGGTATTTCCTTTCCCTGTGTTTAATTTTTCCTTGTGTTTAATTTTTCTTCCTTTTTCAAACTGGTATTTCCTTTCCTTGTGTTTAATTTTTCCTTGTGTTTAATTTTTCTTCTTTTTTCAAACTGGTATTTCCTTTCCTTGTGTTTAATTTTTCCTTGTGTTTAATTTTTCTTCTTTTTTCAAACTGGTATTTCCTTTCCTTGTGTTTAATTTTTCCTTGTGTTTAATTTTTCTTCTTTTTTCAAAATGGTATTTCCTTTCCTTGTGTTTAATTTTTCTTCCTTTTTCAAACTGGTATTTCCTTTCCTTGTGTTTAATTTTTCCTTGTGTTTAATTTTTCTTCCTTTTTCAAACTGGTATTTCCTTTCCTTGTGTTTAATTTTTCCTTGTGTTTAATTTTTCTTCTTTTTTCAAACTGGTATTTCCTTTCCTTGTGTTTAATTTTTCTTCGTCTTTGTTTTCCTTCTTCGTACTTTCTGATTCCTATTTATTTTCCTTCCTTTTCTTGACCTTGATTGATCTTTACCCTTGTTCCTTTTTCAAACCGGTATTTTTCTTGTTTTTTTTTATTTTCCTTGTTTAATTTTTCTTCTAGTGTTTTTTCCTTTTCTTCTTCTTACTTTCTGATTCTTATTCATTTTCCTCCCTCTTCTTGACCTTGGTCGATCTTTGCTCTTGTTCCTTTTTCAAACTGGTATTTTTCTTTCTTTCTTTTCTTTGTGGTTAAGTTTTCTTTTAGTGTTTTTTTCCTTGTTACTTTCTGATTCCTCAAACTAAGAAAGATAAAACTAAGAAAGATCAAACTAAGTAAGGCTCAAACTACCACCAGGGTCATAAAAGTACGTCTGGAAATGCCCACAAAAACTCCTACGAAATCCTTGTCAAATGTGCGCGCGGGCAGACCTAGATGTTTAAGAATATGGCCCTTGAAGCGTTGCGTTACTAGGATCAGGGAGCGAGAGTGATGGATGTGGCTGCGGCGGGGGGGAGGGGGGAGGGGTTGGGGGTTGGGGTAGTGTGGCTTGTGATGTGGCAATACTGGCTGATAGGGTAATTGAGGGCGTTGCGTGTCCTACTTTGCCAGAGTCCCCCCTTCAACTACTACTACTCCTACTACTACTGCTACTATTGGTCTGTACGCTTGGTAGTAAGTCTAGGTCTCTCTCTCTCTCTCTCTCTCTCTCTCTCTCTCTCTCTCTCTCTCTCTCTCTCCTTTATCATATTCCACCTTTTTATTTACTTATTTTCTCTTTTATTTCTCTATCTGTCTTTCTCTATCGTATCTGGAGGCTATGATCTAGTTCTCTCTCTCTCTCTCTCTCTCTCTCTCTCTCTCTCTCTCTCTCTCTCTCTCTCTCTCTCTCTCTCTCTCTCTCTCTCTCTCTCTCTCTCTCTCTCTCTCTCTCTCTCTCTCTCTCTCGACTTGACATGGACAGAATTGAGGATGAAAAGAAAGGGAAAGTTAACATGCTTCAATTTGTCAGGTAGTTACGTACAATGTTCTCTCTCTCTCTCTCTCTCTCTCTCTCTCTCTCTCTCTCTCTCTCTCTCTCTCTCTCTCTCTCTCTCTCTCTCTCTCTCTCTCTCTCTCTCTCTCTCTCTCTCTCTCTCTCTCTCTCTCTCTCTCTCTCTCTCTCTCTCTCTCTCTCTCTCAAGGTCAACGCTGCGTATGACTTGCTGTACTGATTGTGGTGGTGGTGGTGGTGATGGTGGTGGTGGTGTTGGTATGCGAATTTAAAGCCACATGGTCACTGTCATGGTATCGTTTACTCTCTCTCTCTCTCTCTCTCTCTCTCTCTCTCTCTCTCTCTCTCTCTCTCTCTCTCTCTCTCTCTCTCTCTCTCTCTCTTTACGTATCTTTTAAGAGTGAAAAATGAATGTTAAAATTAATCGGTTTAGTTAGTTCGTCATTGTGTGTGTGTGTGTGTGTCTGTGTGTGTGTGTGTGTGTGTGTGTGTGTGGATGCAATACTCGGATTAAACAAACATAATCTCGCCTTGCATAGACTATCGAGGTCGTGTTTCCTGTGTTAGTGTTTGGTGAGGCGAGGACGGGTGCTGACTGCCTTACGCGATCACCAGCAGCCCATGTGATCACCAAGTCTCGTCCTCACCAAGCGCCGTGTTTTCACTCACCAAAATATCTCAACATTTAATCGTATTTTTCACCAAGTTTGAGGACCATCAAGATACGCTCTCCCTCACCAATTCAAGACCTCATCAAGCGCCGTGTTTTCACTCACCAAAATATCTCATCATTTAATCGTATTTTTCACCAATTTTGAGCTCCATCAAGATACGCTCTCCCTCACCATTTCAAGTCCTCACCAAGCGCCGTGTTTTCACTCACCAAAATATCTCATTATTTAATCGTATTTTTCACCAAGTTTGAGCTCCATAAGACACGCTCTCCCTCACCAATTGAAGACCTCACCAAGCGCCGTGTTTTCACTCACCAAAATATCTCAACATTTAATCGTATTTTTCACCAAGTTTGAGCTCCAAGATACGCTATCCCTCACCATTTTAGTCCTCACCAAGCGCCGTGTTTTCACTCACCAAAATATCTCATCATTTAATCGTATTTTTCACCAAGTTTGAGGACCATCAAGATACGCTCTCCCTCACCAATTCAAGTCCTCACCAAGCGCCGTGTTTACACTCACCAAAATATCTCATCATTTAATCGTATTTTTCACCAAGTTTGAGCTAGTCCTCACCAAGCGCCGTGTTTTCACTCACCAAAATATCTCATTATTTATTCGTATTTTTCACCAATTTTGAGCTACATCAAGATACGCTGTCCTCACCAATTCAAGTCCTCACCAAGCGCTATGTTTTCACTCACCAAAATATCTCATTATTTAATCGTATTTTTCACCAAGTTTGAGCTCCATCAAGATACGCTCTCCCTCACCATTTCTTCGCTAAATCTGACCATCACCAAAAAACTTAACATCTCACTCTTCGCCATTCTTTTCACCAAGTTTAATTGTCACCAAGGTCTGTTTTTTTCATCTTCACTCACTTATTTTTTCACCAAATCTTAATCATCATCAATTCCTCACCATTCATTCCTTCGCTTCCTCCATTAAATTTAAGCGGAGAGAGGTAGATAGGTGAATAGATAGATAGATAGATAGATAGGTAGATAGATAGAGATTAACGTTTCTCATCTGTAAATACAACTTTTCATAATCGTAGCAAAGCGATTTTTTACGAGACTTAAAGCGAGAATGTTACAATCTGTTTGGACTACATTTAAAATCATGACAACACACACACACACACACACACACACACACACACACACACACACACACACACACACACACACACACACTCTCTCTCTATCTCTCTCTCTATCTCTCTCTCTCTCTCTCTCTCTCTCTCTCTCTCTCTCTCTCTCTCTCTCTCTCTCTCTCTCTCTGAAAGGAAAGGAAAGGAAAGGAACGGAACGGAAAAGAAAGGAGAGGAAAGGAAGTGGAAAAGCGGGAAAGGAAAGGAAAGGAAAGGGAAGGGAAGGCACAGGAAAAGAGAGGAAAAGAAAGGGAAGGAAAGGACAGGACAGGAATGGAAAGGTAAGGAAAGGAAAGGAAAGGAAAGGAAAAGAAAGGAATGGAAAAGAAAGGAATGGAAAAGAAAGGAATGGAAAAGAAAGGAAACGAAAGGAAAGGAAAAGAAAGGAAAGGAAAGGAAAAGAAAAGGAAGGAAAGGTCAGGAAAGGAGAGGAAAAGAAAGGAAAGGAAAAGAAAGGGAAGGAAAGGACAGGACAGGAATGGAAAGGTAAGGAAAGGAAAGGAAAGGAAAGGAATGGAAAAGAAAGGAAACGAAAGGAAAGGAAAAGAAAGGAAAGGAAAGGAAAAGAAAAGGAAGGAAAGGTCAGGAAAGGAAAGGAAAGGAAAAGAATGGAAAGGAAAAGAAAGTGAAGGAAAGGACAGGACAGGAATGAAAAGGTAAGGAAAGGAAAGCAAAGCAAAGGAAAAGAAGGGGAAGGAAAGGACAGGAAAAGAAAGCAAGGGAAAAAAGGGAAAGGAAAGGAAAGGAAAGGAAATGTGTTGTACGGTGAAAGGTTAATTAAGTAGGACAAGGCGAGAAGGATACATAAGGACACATAAGGATACAGAGGCCATTCGACTCACACGTGTCAGCCTCTGAAAACAAGGTCTTTACTCCTTCCTCAATCTACATCTCTATCTAAAACATCCAACCGTATTAGCATTTACAACGAAACTCTTTAATATATTCCATTCATCCAACACCCTATTCGGAAACCAGTTTATGCCTATTTGTTTTGTTTAACGTAGCCTGATGCCGCGGGTCGTAACATATTCATTCTATAAGTGGGAAATTGGATGTGACATTTACTTCAGCACTGTATTACTTTTCACTGTACAACACATTTCCTTTCCTTTCCTTTCTTGTCCTGTCCTGTTCTTTCCTTTCCTTCCCTTTCTTTTTCTTTCCTTTCCTGTCCTGTCCTGTCCTGTCCTGTCCTTCCCTTTCTTTTCCTTTCCTTTCCTTTCCTTTCCTTTCTTTTCCTTTCCTTTCCTTTCCTTTCCTTTCTTTTCCTTTCCTTTCTTTTCCATTCCTGTTCTGTCCTTTCCTTCCCTTTCTATCTATCTATATTTTTGTGATGAATTTGAGGGTATTTTGAATGGCGGAGTATCAAATCAATATACAATGCCCTAATTATCCCAGTACCAACATTATAACCATTCCTTCGTTCAAGGTACCCGGAATTTCATGATAAAATGTAGATAAAAATACCCAAAAAAGCGATTCTACAAGTACATATAAAAAAAACTCAGAGGAAGAAGCCAGTGCCCTAATTATCTTATCGCCAGTATTATAACCATTTCGCCGTCCAAAATCCTCGTAAATTCATCATAAACTCGTAATGTTATAAATCAATCCGTCACGTTGAACTAGGGAGTCGCTGAGTGCAGGGTGGAAGCTGCCAGTCGCCATGCACTGATACGCCGATTGCTGATAGCGTGCTTGCCGAAGATAAGATAGAGAGGGGCAGAGAGGTGGTTAGACAAGACTTGCTCTTTGTGGAACCGTGTATGGCCCTGATAAGAGAGAGTAAGATATAGTTAGTTAGGCAGGATTTACTTTTTCTGAAACCGTGCTGGAAGTCCCAAATAAGCTGTAGTAGGACAGACAGTTGATTAGACAGGATTTGCTCTTTCTGAAACCATGCTGCCAGTGCTGGATAACAAAGCGTAGGACAAATAATTATTAGACAGGATTTGCTCTTTTTGAGGCTGCCATGTTAGCCTAAATAAGCTAGAGAAGGATAGAGAGTTAGTTAAACAGGATCTACTCTTTGTTAAACCGTGCTGCCAGTCCGAAATAAGCTAGAGAAGGACAGAGAGTTGATTAGGCAGGATCTACTCTTTCTGAAACCATGCTGCTAGTTCTAAATAACGTAGCGAAGGACAGAGTTGATTAGGCAGGATCTACTCTTTCTGAAACCATGCTGCTAGTTCTAAATAGCGTAGCAAAGGCCAGAGAGTTGGTTAGGCAGGATCTACTCTTTCTGAAACCATGCTGATAGTCTTGTATGTATATATCAATGTTCTAGTGTAGCAGAATCTAGGATATGTTTTTTTTCCAACATAAAAGTAGAGTTAGTATTTTTTTTCACTTTTCTTATCTACTTATGTCCTCTTAATACGAAGTTCAAGAGTAGGAGGAGCTCGAAGGTGTCTCTTATCTGAAGGATAAAGAGGATTTACCATTATTTTCTCCATCTCTGTTTATTTATTTGTTTATCTGCAGCTGATTAGAGAGAGAGAGAGAGAGAGAGAGAGATGCATTAGGTTATTGCCTACACACACTCTCTCTCTCTCTCTCTCTCTCTCTCTCTCTCTCTCTCTCTCTCTCTCTCTCTCTCTCTCTCTCTTATTTACGGTTATTAACGCATTCTGTCTCAAGCGTTGTTTTACTTCGGTCGTCAGTGGATATCTTTGGTTTATCAGCGCAGGTTTTAACTACAACATTCCGTGAACTCCAAGTATTCATAAACCGTTCCCTGCCAACACCTGAAACCTTGGAAGATTATCAATGCGTCTGTCTGTCTGGCTCTAAAATTAATGAACGTATACAAAGGTGTGGTTAGGAGTGACAGGTGTTTGAGGGACAGACCAGACTAGACGGTTTTGAGACATGGCCATACCTTGGAATATTAATAATGTTTGTCAGGCTCTGAAATAAGTGAACATATGCAAAAGTGTGGTTAGGAGTGGCAGTTGTTTGAGGGACAGGCCACCAGACTAGACGGTTCTGAGATTGAGCAAAACCTTGGAATAATAATAATGAATGTCTGGCTCTGAAATAAGTGAACGTATACAAAAGTGTGATTAGGAGTGGCTTGTGTTTGAGGGGCAGGCCACCAGACTAGACGGTTCTGAGACTGAGCTAAACCTTGGAATAATAATAATGTTTGTCTGGCTCTGAAATAAGTGAGCATATACAAAAGTGTGAATAGAAGTGACATAATTTGAGGGACGAGGCACTGAGCAAAACCTTGGAATATTAATATGTTTGTCTGGGTCTGAAATCAATGAGAGTGAATGAAAGTCTGGCTAGAATTAAGTATATTTGAGGGACACACAAGAATAAACAGTTGAGAGGCAGAGTGAGGGGTGATGCAGATGGCTTTGAGATGGACGGAGGAGAAAAAAGATGCTGGAAATTATTTGGACATGAGCCGAAGAGGAGAGATGCTGGGTATATTAAAAGGATGCTGGATATGATTTGACATATACAGAAGAGGAGAGATCGCTATTTAGACAGGATTTGCTCTTTTTGAAGCTAGAGTAGAACAGAGAGTTAAGCAGGATCTACTCTTTCTGAAACGATGCGAGGGTGTCAGGAGAAGGTTGATGGAAATGATTTGGATATGTACAGAGGAGGAGAGAGCTATTTAGACAGGATTTGCTCTTTCTGAAGCCGTCCTGTCTGACCTAAATAAGCTAGTGCAGAACAGAGTGATGGTTAGGCAGGATCTACTCTTCCTAAAACCGTGCGGGGGTATCAGGGGAAGGTTGCTGGAGATGGTTTGGACATGTGTAGAGTAGAAGATTCTCTCTCTCTCTCTCTCTCTCTCTCTCTCTCTCTCTCTCTCTCTCTCTCTCTCTCTCTCTCTCTCTCTCTCTCTCTCTCTCTCTCTCTCTCTCTCTCTCTCTCTCTCTCTCTCTCTCTCTCTCTCTCTCTCTCTCTCTCTCTCTCTCTCTCTCTCTCTCTCTCTCTCTCTCTCTCTCTCTCTCTCTCTCTCTCTCTCTCTCTCTCTCTCTCTGTCTCTCTCTCTCTCTCTCTCTCTCTCTCTCTCTCTCTCTCTCTCTCTCTCTCTCTCTCTCTCTCTCTCTCTCTCTCTCTCTCTCTGTCTCTCTCTCTCTCTCTCTCTCTCTCTCTCTCTCTCTCTCTCTCTCTCTCTCTCTCTCTCTCTCTCTCTCTCTCTCTCTCTATTCCTCTTTCTTTATTTTCCACTCCTTATTTCTCCTCATTCCCCTTTTAACATCTACTCTCTTTCTCTCTTCTATTCCTCCTTGGTAACCCTTCTTTATACCCTACGATAAAAAAATATAAAACCGCACTGATCAAATCTACTAAAACCACATCATCAACTTCTTCGTAATGAGAGAGCGATTCTTTTCCTCTCTATCTCGGTTATGGTCATGTTTACCCAGCGGTCAGTCTTTACTCTAGTAGCCGAAGATCGTATGTGTAGTTGGCTATTAACGATGAGGGCTTTAAATCTATATGTGTGCCTTGCTACGATAGTCTTCCCCTTCCCGTTCCTTATTTTCCCTTCTCTTCCCTTCTCTTTCCTTTCCTTTTTTTCCCTTCTCTTCTCTTTCCTTTCCTCTCCTTTCCTTCATTTCCCTTATCTTCCCTTACCTATCCTTTCCTTCTTTTCCCTTCTCTTCCCTTCTCTTTCCTTTCCTTTTTTTCCCTTCCCTTCTCTTTCCTTTCCTTTTTTCCCTTCTCTTCTCTTTCCTTTCCTCTCCTTTCCTTCATTTCCCTTATCTTCTTCCCTTCCCTTCACTTCTCTTCTCTTTCCTTCCTTTCCCTTCCTTTCCCTTCCCTCCCTTCCCTTTCTCTTTCTTTCCCTTTCCTTCCCTTCCCTTTCCTTTCCTTCTTTTCTTCTTTGTTTATATTTTCTTTCTTTCTAGCGCGTCCCAGTTTCTTGTCCTTCCCTTCCCTTCCCTTCCCTTCCCTTCATCTCCTTTCCCTCCTCCTCCTCCTCTCTCTCCCTTCCCTCCCATCCCTTCATCTCCTGCTTCCTTATCTTCCCTTTCTACATGTTTATTGTCTCCCTTCCCTTCTCTCCCTTTCTCTTCCCTTCCCTTCCCTTCCCTCCTCCTCTCTCTCCCTCTCCTTGTTGACGGGTTCAACAGGAATAGTTTATTGACAGTCCATGAAAGTGTCGGAGATAAAATACAAGTGCCACGCCCTCCCACGAGACGCGCCAACCACCACCACCACCACCACTACCACCCATCACCACTACTACTACCACCACCACCACCACCACCACCACCACTACCTCGCCTCCACCTCCTCCAGTTCCACATACCTTTAATATATTCGCTGTTTGGTGGTGATTTTTTTTCTCTTCCTTTCCTTTCCCTTCCCTTCCCTTCCCTTCCTTCCTTCCTTCCTTCCTTCCTTTCCTTCCTTCCTTCCCTCCTTCCTTCCACCCTTTCCATTCCCTTCTCATCCCTTCCCTTCCCTTCCCTCCCTTTCCTTTCCCTTCCCATCCTTTCCCATCCCTTCCCTTTCCCTCCCCTTCCCTTGCCTTCCCTTCCCTTCCCCTCCCTTCCCTTCCCACCCTTTCCATTCCCTTCTCATCCCTTTCCCTTCCCTTCCCCTCCCTTCCCTTTCCCTCCCTCCCCTTTCCTTCCCTTCCCTTTTCTTTCCTTCTTTTTCTTCTTTCTCTTTTCTTTCTTTCTAGCGCGTCCCAGTTCTATTCCTATTCTTGTTGTTTTTGTTTTTGTTTTCTTGAACTTTTTTTTTCTTTTGTTCTTCTTATTCTGTTTTTTCTTCTTGTTCTTCTTGTTGTTGTTGCTCTTGTTTTTTTTTTTGGGGGGGGGTTATTTTTGTTTTTGTTGGTCTCGTTCTTTATTTATTTTCCTTCTTGTTCTTTCATTTCTTCACCTTTGTCGTTCTTCCTCTTCTTTCTTCTCCTTCCTTCTTCATATAATTTCTCTCATTTTTCCCTCTCCTCCTCCTAATCCTGCTTCCTCCTCCTCCTCCTCCTTCACCTTTCTTCCTCTTCTTTTTTCTCCTTCCTTCTTCATATTATTTTTCTCATTTTTCCCTCTCCTCCTCCTCCTCCTCCTGCTTCCTCCTCCTCCTCCTCCTGCTTCCTCCTCCTCCTCCTCCTCCTCCTCTTCCTCCTCCTCCTCCTCCTGCTTCCTCCTCCTCCTCCTCCTCCTTCTTTCTTCCTCTTCTTTCTTCTCCTTCCTTCTTCATATAATTTCTCTCATTTTTCCCTCTCCTCCTCCTCCTCCTCCTCCTCCTCCTCCTGCTTCCTCCTCCTCCTCCTCCTTCACCTTTCTTCCTCTTCTTTTTTCTCCTTCCTTCTTCATATTATTTTTCTCATTTTTCCCTCTCCTCCTCCTCCTCCTCCTGCTTCCTCCTCCTCCACCTCCTCCTTCACCTTTCTTCCTCTTCTTTTTTCTCCTTCCTTCTTCATATTATTTCTCTCATTTTTCCCTCTCCTCCTCCTCTTCTTCCTCCTCCTCCTCCTCCTCCTCCTCCTCCATCATCCATCACGCCTGCCACGCCTCCCCTCTCACCTCCTCTTTCATTTGTTTTAGTCTCCCTCTAAACAGAAGAAGTGAACGTGTTAATCTCTGTTTGTTAGGGTTCCATGGCAGATTCCTCCTCCTCCTCCTCCTCCTCCTCCTCCTCCTCCTCCTCCTCCTCCTCTCTTGTTCTTCTTGGTGTTCTTATTTGGTCGTGTTCCTGTTTTATTTTTCTTCTTGTTCCTGTTCTTTTTATTTATCTTCCTCTTCCTCTTCTTCTACTGCTTTTTCTTCTCCTCCTCCTCCTCCTCCTCCTCTTGTTTCTTCTTTCTCCTCTTCCTCCTCCTCCTGTTTCTCTTATTGTTCTTCTTTCATTTCGTTTTTACATCTTTTCTTTCTCTCTTTCTTCCTTTTCCTCATTTCTTTTCTTTTCTCCATTTTCCTCCTCTTCTTCTTCTCCCTCCTCCTAACCTTCCTCCCTCTTTTCTTTCTCTTTCCTTTCTCTTTCTTTTCGTCTCTCTCTCTCTCTCTCTCTCTCTCTCTCTCTCTCTCTCTCTCTCTCTCTCTCTCTCTCTCTCTCTCTCTCTCTCTCTCTCTCTCTCTCTCTCTCTCTCTCTCTCTTTGTCTTCGTTTTGTATCCCTTTCTTTCCTTTCTCTTTTTCTCTTCGTTTTCCTTTCTCTTCTTTTCTCAATCTTTCCTCCCTTTCTCCATCTCCTCTTTATCCCTCATTATTTCTCTCAACCTCTCCATCTTTCCTCTTCTTCTTCTGTACACCTCCTCCTCCTCCTCCTCTTCCTCCCCACCTTCTTCCTCTTCCTTCCCTCCTTCCTTCCCCTCTTCCTTCCCTCCCTCCCTCCTTTCTTCCTTCCCCCCCACCTCCTTCCCTCCCTCCCTCCTTCCTTCCCCACCCCACCTTCTTCCTCTTCCCTCTCTCCTTCCTTCCCCCAACTCCTTCCCTCCCTCCCTCACTCCTTCTTTACCCCCAATTCCTTTCCCCCTCCTCCTCCTCCTCCTCCTCCTCTTCCTCCCCACCTCCTTCCTCTTCCCTCCTCCTTCCTCTTCCCTCCCTCCTTCCTTCCCCACTTCCTTCCCCCCATTTCCTTCCTTCCCCACTCCTCCTCCTCCTCTTCCTCCCCATCTTCTTCCTTTTCACTCCCCCCTTCCTTCCCCCAACTCCTTCCCTCCCTCCCTCCTTCCTTCCCCCCTTTCCTCCCTCCCTTCCTCCTTCCTTCCTTCCCCCTCCCTCCCACCCTCACCACACACCCAACACCTCGCAAACAGAGCGCACCATCCCGTTTTCTATACTAATTAAGAGTCACCCAGATTCCCGCCGCGTAACGAAGAGGTAAGGACGAATTAAGAGGCAGAGAGGAACGCCAAGAGGATGGGAAGGGGTGGGGAGGGATGGGAAGGGGGGAGGTGAAAGGGGAAGAGTTGTGACGTCAGAGGGTGAGTTGGTGAGACATGGGTGTGTGTGTGATGGAAGGGAGAGAGGCAGAGAAGGACAAGGGACTGACAACCGCTAGCAAGCAAGTGGAGAAGAAGAGGAAGAGGGGAAAAACAGTGATAACGAGGAAATAGGGAAGAAAGAGGAAAGGGTTAGGAAGAAGCGAGAGGTAAAGGAAGGGGAGAGAAAGGGAAGGGAAGTGATGGAAAGGAAAGGGAAGGGAGGGAAAGGGAAGGAAAGGATAGGAAACAGATGGGATGGAAAGGGAAGGGAGGGGATGGAAAGGAAGGGAGAGAGAGAGGGAGGGAGGGTGGGTGTTTTTTTTTCCCCTTCTTGATCTTGTTCTTCCTCCCCCCTTCCTTTTTCTTCTCGTTCCTCTCCATTAGCTTGCACAAAACACACCTCCCCCATTCACACCTTACAAAGAGAAGATATGCTGTGAAAAATCAGCCAAAACATGTCAGCAGATCTTTGGTATTGGTGTGCTGGATATCCCTTCACTGGTCGCCTGGTAACATATAGTCCCAGGTCTTTCTCTGCCTCTGTGGTGGATAGTGGAGTGTTTCCCATGTGGTATTGGTATGCTGGATATCCCTTCACTGGTCGCCTGGTAACATATAGTCCCAGGTCTTTCTCTGCCTCTGTGGTGGATAGTGGAGTGTTTCCCATGTGGTATTGGTGTGCTGGATTTCCCCACGTTTTTCTACATTGGATTGTAGCAGCCACTTTTTGCTCCACTCCTGTAGCTTGGTGATGTCTTCTTGTAGGAAATCCACAGTCAAGGGGTTAAACTGACGTATACAGAGTGATGACGAGGCAATAACATGAAGGTGGAATGAAGGAACAGCATAGGTGAGGAGTCTTGAGGTATTTTAGGAGCAGTGAGTAGCGGGCATTTTTTATTATTGTTTCCTTTTTTTGCGCCCTTGAGCTGTCTCCTTTGTTGTAAAAAAAAAAAAAATATAAGAATAGATCAAAATGTGATGACCAGAAACATAAAAATGACATAATGATGGAAATCGAACATAGTGACAATTTACGATTACTTGAGGTGGTGGTGATGATGGTGAGGGTGGTGGTGGTGGTGGTGGAGGTGGAGGTTGGGGAGGTGCTTCAAGTCACCTTCACCACCACCACCACCACCACCACACTTGCTTACCCTTCAAAAGAATGTGTAGCTATTTGGCAACACCTGAGTTTACTGACTGCGTGTGTGTGTGTGTGTGTGTGTGTGTGAGAGAGAGAGAGAGAGAGAGAGAGAGAGAGAGAGAGAGAGAGAGAGAGAGAGAGAGAGAGAGAGAGAGAGAGAAGGGGGGGATGAGTTTAAAGGTAGATACGTCAAACATTTCTTCATTCCTTTCTGGGTACACACACACACACACACACACACACACACACACACACACACACACACACACACACACACACACACACACACACACGAGGTAGTCTGTCTGTCACGCGCCGTCACGCACAAGAATCTCCCCTTTGACAGGTAATTGAGACACCTGGGAAGCTCTCTACATGAAGTCTCGCAGCTCATTAACATTCTCGAGAGGTGGAGAGATTCTGGTCCATATCCATCTCTTTCTTCTCCTTGTTCTTTTTTACTTTTTCTCCACTTTCTCTTCCTCCTTTACCTTGTTTCTCATCCTTTTCCATTTTCCTTCCCCTTTTCCTTCCTTCCCCCTTCCTCCCGTCTTCCTCATCTTTCTTTTTTTATCTTTTCTTTCGTTTTCCTTATTATTTTTACTCTTTCTTCCCTTTCTTTTTCTTTTCTCCGTGTGTAATCTTTTCCATCTCCCTCCCTTCCTCCTTTTTCCTTCCTCCCCTCTGCCTCCTCCTCCCCTTTCTTTTTCCTCTTATTTTCCTTCTTTTTCCTTTTTCTTTTTTACTCTTTCCTCACTTTCTCCTTCTTCTTTTTTCTGTTTCTCTTCCTTGTCCATCATCCTCCCCTTCTTCTTCCTTCCTCCCCTCTGCCTCCTCCCCATCTTTCTTTTTCCTTTTATTTTTCTTCATTTTCCTTTCTCTTTTTTTCCTCTTTCTCCACTTTCTCCTTTCTCCTTAATAACTTCCAAGGGGGGTACGAGCCATTGAGGAAAAGTTGGAATTTCTGTCGTTGGAATATTTATAATTATCTTCACGAGAGTTAATATTGAGAAGCTTATGAAAAAGGCAAAGATATCATCATTATTAGTTTAGTCTTCTGATGAGGAGGAGGAGGAAGAGGAGGAGGAGGAAAAGGAGGAGGAAAATGATGATAATGATGAGGGAGACTGAACAAGGATGATGATGATGAGGAGGAGGAGGAAGAGGAGGAGGAGAAGGAGGAGGAAAGTGATGATGATGATGAGGGAGACTGAACAAGGATGATGATGATGATGAGGAGGAGGAAGACGACAAAAAGAACAAGATAAAAACAACTACAACAAGAAAAAGGAAAAAAAGAGTTAAGATGCAGACCAAAGAACAGGCTTGCCATTATTTCATGCATCTAGGAGTGAATTTCATCTACGAATTTTATCTACGAATTTCATCTACGAATTTCATCTACGAATTTCATCTTTTTCTCCTCCTTTCCTTTTTTTCATTCTTTTCATCTTTTTCCCTTTCTCCTTCTCCCTTCCTCAAGGCGCATTAACAGAAACAGAAGAAAAAAAACGAACCATCTAAATAAAACTACTTCTCTCTTCTTCTTCTTCTTCTTCTTCTTCTTCTTCCTCCTTTCTTCTTTTACTCTCCCTCTTTCTACCCCTTTCCCTCCTCTCCTCCTGTCCTTTTCTCTTCTGTTCTTTCTTTTTGCATTCAACCTTCTTAATCTTTTTCAATAAGTCTCACTAATTCGAACATATCTCTAGTACCAGAGAGAGAGAGAGAGAGAGAGGAAGAGAGAGAGTACTAGCTTTCAATATATCTCTACCACCACTCAACAGTCACTCAGTATACACGAAACATACTATACTTAGACACTGGCGTTGGTCGGAGCTAAATGGGTGTGTGTGTGTATTTGTGTGTGTGTGTGGGTGGGTGGGTAGGGCTGGCAGGTCGCGGGAGGCTGCTAGTGTAATCTATGGGCGCGACCTTGATGGTGCTGATGCTCTCGTGATGGCCTAAGATGCTATAAGGGGATGCTGTGATGTCAGAAGTGTGCGTGCGTTAGGCCACATTAAGTTAGATGGAGGAGGAGACGGTTGAGTTCCTGATTCGTTTCTGGTGGCCTAGTGTTTGTTTTGATTTGATAATTTTTTTGTTTTTGTTGTTTATTTTTGGAGTTGTTTTGGTATTGCTGTTCTTGTTGTCTTTGTTTTTTTGTTTGTTGTTTCTTCATCATTTTCCTTTTTTTCTCTTTTTTCTTCCTGATGTGTTTTGACCGGATGTTTTTGTTTTGTTTTTGTTTTTATGTTATTTATTGTTGGAGTTGTTTTGGTATTGCCGTTCTTGTTGTCTTTGTTTTTTGGTTGTTTTTTTCTTCATCATCTTTCTTTTTGTCTTTTTTTTCTTCCTGATGTGTTTCTGCTGCCCTAGTTTTTGTTTTGACTGGATATTTTTGAGTTTTGTTTTTTATGTTATTTATTTTTGGAGTTGTTTTGGTATTGCTGTTCTTGTTCTTTTTTTTTGTTGTTGTTTCATCATCATTTTCCTTTTTGTCTTTTTTTCTTACTGGTGTGTTTCTGCTGTCCTTGTTTTTGTTTTGATTTGTTGTTGTTTTTTGTTATTTTTGGAGTTGTTTTTGGTATTGCTGTTCTTGTTCTTTTTTTGTTTGTTTCTTCGTCATTTTCCTTTTTGTCTTTTTTTCTTGTTTTCTGCTCTTTTTGTTCTTGTTTTTTTCTCCTATGTTCTTTATCATCTTAATATTTTTTTTCTTTTTCTTGTAGTTGTTTTTGTATTGTTGCTCTTTTTTTTCGTCGTCATCATCATTATCATCTCTCTCGTTCATTCTTGTTCATCATTATCATCATTTTCCTCCTTCTCCTCCTCCTCCTCATCATCATATTCTCCCTTGTTCATTCTTCTTCATCATTATCATCATTTTCCTCCTCCTTCTCCTCCTCCTCCTCATCATCATCATCATCTTCCTCTGCTTCATCATCTTTTCCTGCTCACTGTTTTTTTTCGTCATCATCATCATCATCATCATCATCATCATCATCATCTCCCTTGTTCATTCTTGTTTATCATTACCATAATTTTCCTCCTTCTCCTCCTCCTCATCATCATCATCATCTTCCTCTGCTTCATCATCTTTTCCTGCTCACTGTTTTTTTCGTCATCATCATCATCATCTCCCTTGTTCATTCTTGTTTATCATTATCATAATTTTCCTCCTTCTCCTTCTCGTCCTCCCCCTCATCATCATCATCTTCCCCTACTTCACATCTTTTCCTACTCTCTGTTTATTCACCAAAGCTTGCAAACGTTGTAATCTCATCATTGGGCAAGCAGGAAAGAGTTGTGAGAAGTCGTTTCGTTGGGTGGTCGTTTTGGCCTGAGAATGAAGCATGTTTCGCGTTGACGTCTGCATAACATAACATAACATAACATAACATAACTTGGAAAACTATAAACAAGAACTGACGTGTGTGTGTGTGTGTGTGTGTGTGTGTGTGTGTGTGTGTTTACGGAAATGAGTTGTTGTTTCGCTAAAGCTGTTTCGTGTCTCGAGATAGCGTTCGAAAATAATTGTCAACCAAACTATACCGCTGCCAATGATATTATGTGTGTTTGTTATGTTAGTGTGTGTGTGTGTGTGTGTGTGTGTGTGTGTGTGTGTGTGTTAAGGAAAAAAGGATGTTATATATAGTTTAGCCAGAGTATGTGTGTATGTGTGTGTAAGACCAGCACCCTCACCACACCAACACCCACACACACCAAACACACAAACAAACAAACAAGCAAAAATCAATCACCACAACCCCAAAGCTAAAAATATGACCAGGAACCGAAGTATCCCATAAATAAAATTAAAAAAAATTGACGCTTGAGAATTCACCAATAGGAAAATAAATTAAAATGATGTGAAGTTTGATATATGCGACCGGTGTGTGTGTGTGTGTGTGTGTGTGTGTGTAATCAGCTGCAGGGACGGAAAAGCGGTTCTGGGAAGGGAGTGAGTGTGCCTGCGTGTGTGCGTGCGTTCGTGTGTCTGACGTTTGTGCTGGCATAGGTGAGGGTCGCCAGCTAGTCACCCAGCCAGCCAGCCCACACGACGGAGATAAATGACTAAGGGGGGTCGTTCTGTGACTTCACGAGCACTGAGGAAACAATAGGAAAGTGCGAAAAAAGGGATGGATGATTTTGTGGATTATATGAAGACAGTCGATACGTATTTTTTTGTTTTGAAAGTACATAAGAGCCGGAAAACACTAAAGAAATTAATGTAGTTGACAGAAATTATGAAAAAAAAGAGATTGATGATTTGTGGGTTTTATGAAGACAGCGGTTACGTATTTTTTGTTTTGATAGTACATAAGAGACGGAAAACACTAAAGAATTGAGTGTAGTTGACAGTAATTACGATAAAAACAGATTGATGATTTGTGGGTTTTATAAAGACAGTCGATACGTATTGTTTTGTTTTGATTGTACATAAGAGCCGGAAAACACTAAAGACTTGAGTGTAGTTGATGGAAATTACGGGAAAAAGGAAGTGTTGATTTTGTGGGTTAGATGAAGACAGCGGCTACGTATTTTTTTGTTTTGATAGCTCATAAGAGCCGGAAAACACTAAAGACTTGAGTGTAGTTGACAGTAATTACCATAAAAACAGATTGATGATTTGTGGGTTTTATGAAGACAGTGGTTACGTATTTTTTTGTTTTGATAGCACATAAGAGCCTGAAAACACTAAAGACTTGAGTGTAGTTGACAGTAATTACCATAAAAACAGATTGATGATTTGTGGGTTTTATGAAGACAGTGGTTACGTATTTTTTTGTTTTGATAGTGCATAAGAGCCGGAAAACACTAAAGACTTGAATGTAGTTGACAGTAATTACGATAAAAACAGATTGATGATTTGTGGGTTTTATAAAGACAGTCGATACGTATTTTTTTGTTTTGATAGCACATAAGGGACGGAAAACACTAAAGACTTGAATGTAGTTGACAGTAATTACGATAAAAACAGATTGATGATTTGTGGGTTTTATAAAGACAGTCGATACGTATTTTTTTGTTTTGATAGCACATAAGAGCCGGAAAACACTAGAGTTGAATGTAGTTGATGGAAATTACGGGAAAAAGGAAGTGTTGATTTTGTGGGTTATATGAATACAGCGGTTACGTATTTTTTTGTTTTGATAGCACATAAGAGCCGGAAAACACTAAAGTTGAATGTAGTTGATGGAAATTACGGGAAAAAGGAAGTGTTGATTTTGTGGGTCATATGAAGACAGTGGTTACGTATTTTTTTGTTTTGATAGCTCATAAGAGACGGAAAACACTAAAGACTTGAGTGTAGTTGACAGTAATTACGATAAAAACAGATTGATGATTTGTGGGTTTTATAAAGACAGTCGATACGTATTTTTTTGTTTTGATAGCACATAAGAGCCGGAAAACACTAAAGACTTGAGTGTAGTTGATGGAAAGTGCGAAAAAAAGGGATTGTTGATTTTGTGGATTATATGAAGACTGTGGCTACGTATTTTTTGTTTTAATAGCGCATAAAAGACGGAAAACACTAAACAGTGGAGTGTAGTTGATGGACATTACGGAAAAAAGGAGATTGATGATTTGTGGGTTTTATGAAGACACTCGTGACGTATTCTTTGTCCTTACGAACACACGAAAGAGTTGAGTATAGTTGATGAAAATCACGAAAAAAAAGGAGATTGATGATTTGTGAGTTTTGGGAAGGCATTTGTTACGTATTCTTTGTCTTTATGAACATTCAAGAGGCAGAACACACCGAAGGGTCGAGTATTGTTGATGGAAATTACGAGAAAAAGGAATTGTTGATTTATGGGTTATAGAAAGACATTCATTACCTATTCTTTGTCTTTACGAATATACAAGAGACAGAACACACCAAAGGGCTGATTATTGTTGATGGAAATTACGAGACAAAGGAATTGGTGAGTCATGGGTTATAGAAAGACATTCGTTACCTGTTCCTTGGCTTTACGAACATAGAAGAGCCCTCGATTCTTCAGCGCGTGATGTAAGGGAGGGAGGGCAGCGGGGTCTTCCTCCAACGCTTCATGCTGCACTGAGAGAACTGAAACCCTCTTATTCGGTGATGTAAGCGAGGAAAGCCGAGTTCTCTTTTAAACGTTCCTCTTTTCGTTAGAACTGAGATAACTTTTATTTTTATATCGTGGAAACTGAGAGGTCTTTATTGTGTATTAAGTGACGTAAGAAGTGAAAACCGACCCCCTTCTTAGCCGTTTCTCGTGTCGTTAAAACTGAGATAACTTTTTTTTATATTGTGGAAACAGAGAGGTCTTTATTGTGTATTAAGTGACGTAAGAAAGGAAAATCGACCCTCTTCTTAGTCGTTTATTGTGACGTTAAAACTGAGAGCCCATTTTGTCTGTATCGTGGAAACTGAACGCTCTTTATTCTATATTTAGTGACGTAAAAAGGGAAAACCGACCCTCTTCTTAGCCGTTTCTTGTGTCCTTAAAACTGAGAGCCCATTTTGTCTGTACCGGGAAAACTGAACACCTTTGATTCTGTGTGATGTAAGCAAGGAAAACCGACCCCCTTCTTAGCCGTTTCTCGTGTCGTTAAAGCTGAGATCACCTTTTTTTGTATATCGAGAAAACTGAGAGCTCTATATTCTATATTTAGTGACGTAAGAAGGGAAAACCGACCCCCTTCTTTGCCGTTTCTCGTGGCGTTAAAACTGAGAGCCCAATTTCTGTATCGTGTTACGCCAAGGAAAACCGACCCCCTTCTTATCCGTTTCTCGTGTCGTTAAAACTGAGCTCACCTTTTTTTGTATATCGTGAAAACTGAGAGCTCTTTATTGTGTATTAGTGACGTAAGAAGGGAAAACCGACCCCCTTCTTATCCGTTTCTCGTGTCGTTAAAACTGAGATCACCTCTTTTTGTATATCGTGAAAACTGAGAGTTCTTTATTGTGTATTTAGTGACGTAAGAAGGGAAAACCGACCCCCTTCTTTGCCGTTTCTTGTGTCGTTAAAACTGAGAGCCCAATTTCTGTATCGTGTTACGTCAAGGAAAACCGACCCCCTTCTATCCCTATCTTCTCTATCGTCCTTTATGCAGTGATGTGAGGGAGGGAAGCTGACCGCGTTCCAGCCTCCTTACTGAAGAACTGAACGACGGGATTACTTTACGGTGTTGATAAAAGGAATAAGCAATACACAAAAAAAGGAACTAAAGAGCGAGAATTACGTTACGTTGATAAAGAAAAAGCAACGCAGAAAGAACGAAACAGCGAGAATTACTTTACGAAGGTGTTGATAAAGAAAAAACAACACAGAAAAAACGAAACAGCGAGAATTACGTTACGAAGGTGTTGATAAAGAAAAAAACATCACACGAAGAACTGAAGAGCGGGATTACTTTTAGAACGAAGTGTTGAAAAGAAGAAAGCAACATTGAACTGAACAGTGGGGTTAGATTTTTAGCTGGTAACGAAGTATCACGTATCGAACACGAGTCTCGGAAAGTAGGAAACAAACACCGAACAAACAAAACAAACGCCGAGCAAACAAAAACAGACAACCACGAAGGGGAGGCCACTGAAAAGGCTAACCCCGCCCCCCTTACTTCCCTCTCAAACCCTAAAGTGAACTCGAGTCATCCAGGAACTCCTTAAAACAATGATTACCCCAGTGCCCCAATCCACGCCCCGCACCGCCACCCCCCTCCCACCGCCCCCCGCCACCCCCCAGCCATGCCGTGCCTAAAGCGTAAAGCCGAGGGGTCATCCCGGGGGGGGCGCGACCCGGGGTATGGAGGCGGCCCCGAGGATGAGCAGGGTCAGGCGGGTTCGGCGGCGCGGGGGCGGGGGCGGGCGACGGATCTCCTCTGCGGCCTGCTGGCGACGCTGGCGGAGAGACTTGCGTGCGGACGGTACAAGAGGAAGAGACAGGTGAGTGTGTGTGTGTGTGTGTGTGTGTGTGTGTGTGTGTGTGGAGGGGTAAGATAGAGAACGGGAGGTGCGGAGGGGGAAAGGGGGGATGTGTGGGGGAGGGGAAGGTAAAGGGAGGGGTGGGTATGGGAGGAGGGGATGTAATTGAAGGGGTAGGGGGTAGGGGGGGATAAGGGGAGGTGAGGGTAGGGAAAGGGGGAATGTGTGGGGGGAGGGGAGGAGGGGGTGTTAGGATAGGGGATAGGAGAAGCTGTGGGTGGGGGAAAGGGGGGGGATTTTTTTTTTTTTATTTATTTATTTATTTATTTATTTTGACAGCTAAGAAAACCGCTCAAGGGCAACAAAAAAAAAAAAAAGGTGAAAAAAAAAAAGCCCGCTAATCGCTGTTCCCACAAAGATAACAGTAATAAGGAGTTTCGTTCCCTTCTCTGCATTTCTTTCTTTTTTTTTATTATATCCTGACATCTGCTTTTCACCTGCTTAATCATTCTTTACTGCTTACTTTCGCTTTCTGTCCTCTTCTCTTCTTCTTTCGCTACTTCTCTCTCTCTCTCTCTCTCTCTCTCTCTCTCTCTCTCTCTCTCTCTCTCTCTCTCTCTCTCTCTCTCTCTCTCTCTCTCTCTCTCTCTCTCTCTCTCTCTCCTCTTCTCTTCTCTTCTCTTAACGTGTGTGGGATGTATTTTGTAAAGAGAGAAAGTAAGTTAGATAAATAGATTGATAGATAGATAGATAGAGAGAGAGTGTGTGTGTGTGAGGGTGTGTGTCTAGTGTGTGTGTGAAAACTCCATCAATTTGTACATTTTTTTGACGCCCATGACTAAGCATTTTTTTTTTTTTTCTTTTTTCGTTTTGGTTCGGCATTTCATCCTTTAATTACTGTGTGTGTGTGTGTGTGTGTGTGTGTGTGTGTGTGTGTGTGTGTGTGTGTGTGTGTGTGTGTGTGTGTGTGTGTGTGTGTGTGTGTTTATTTTTATGTGTGTGTGTGTGTGTGTGTGTGTGTGTGTGTGTGTGTGTGTGTGTGTGTGTGTTGAGCAGGTAACGTCGGTCCCTAAACAACCTTCGCAATTCGCAGACCAAAAAAAAAAAGACAATCAAACTCAACTTTTTTTAACACACACACACACACACACACACACACACACACACACACACACACACACACACACACACACACACACACGTTTATCTCTTATTATCATTCTATTTCGTTACACTATTTTGTAGAGAGAGAGAGAGAGAGAGAGAGAGAGACCTAAACTGTCTAAAACACCTGTACGAACTAATTTTACCTCATGTCACACGCACGTCACGCACTCAGTCATGTGTGTGTGTGTGTGTGTGTGTGTGTGTGTGTGTGTGTGTGTGTGTGTTGGGTGGGTGGGTTGCTGTCAGTCTTTGTTTGTTTGTTCGTTTATATAAATTGTGTGTGTGTGTGCGTGTGTGTGTGTGTGTGTGTGTGTGTGTGTGTGTGTGTGTGCGCGTGTGTGTGTGTTCTGTCTTTCTTTCTGTTTGTTTCTTTTTAATTAGGTGTTCGTGTGTATGTATAAATGTGTGTGTGTGTGTGTGTGTGTGTGTGTGTGTGTGTGTGTGTGTGCGTGTTCAAGCAGTTCCCCCCATGAGTTAGTCAGTCACCTGCACGTCACACCTGTGGTAATTATGTCACCTGTGCGCTCGAGGGGTGGCAGGGTGGCGGCGCTGCGGGGGTCCTGGGAATTAACAGTTAACCTTGCTCTAGTTTATTACACTGTCAGACACACATCTCTCTCCCTTGCTAATGTACGGTGTTTACATCTGAAGTTTATGTGTTGTTTTAGGGGGAATGATGGCTGCTCTTTCTATCTATATCCAGAACAGTAAAAGTTTAAGACAGTCTGCTTCAGTCTCTCATACTTACATAAACTCATCTCTCTCCCTTGCCAATGTACGGTGTTTACATCTGAAGTTTATGTGTTGTTTTAGGGGGAATGATGGCTGCTCTTTCTATCTATATCCAGAATTGTAAAAGTTTAAGAAAATCTGCTTCAGTCTCTCATACTTACATAAACTCATCTCTCTCCCTTGCCAATGTACGGGGTTTGCATCTGAAGTTTATGTGTTGTTTTAGGGGGAATGATGGCTTGTCTCTCTTTATATCCAGAACAGTAAAAATTTAAGACAGTCTGCTTCAGTCTCTCATACTTACATACACTCATCTCTCTCCCTTGCCAATGTACGGTGTTCACATCTGAAGTTTATGTGTTGTTTTAGGGGGAGTGATGGCTTGTCTCTCTTTATATCCAGAACAGTAAAAGTTTAAGACAGTCTGCTTCAGTCTCTCATACTTACATACACTCATCTCTCTCCCTTGCCAATGTACGGGGTTCACATCTGAAGTTTATGTGTTGTTTTAGGGGGAATGATGTCTGCTCTTTCTATCTATATCCAGAACAGTAAAAGTTTAAGACAATCTGCTTCAGTCTTACTCTTATACACGTCTCTTTTCCATGCTAATGTTCGGCTTTCGCATCTTTCCTTCATCCGTCAACCTTGCTCCTGTTTATACTGCTGACAGACACACATTTCTCCTCCTTGCTAATGTTCTGTGTCACTTTGCTTCGCTTTGTATGATGTTTGGACTTCTATTTTTTTTAACATCATAGGAGGCAGCTCGAGGGAAAGTATAATAAATAGAATAAAAATAGATGATGTTAGGTTGCTGTCATCTCTTGCAGTCAGACACACATTTGTTCTCCTTACTGAAGCACTGTGTTCCCTTGCTTTCCTTTGTGTTGTGTTAGGGGGAATAACGACTTCTTTGTCTCTCTATCCAGAAATGTAGAAACTGATATCGTGTGTTAATCTCCCACTTACATTCACACATATATTTTTCCTTACTAATGTACTGGGATCCTTTCTTTAGCTTCTATGTTGTTTTAAGGGAAACTATTGACTGTTCTTTGTTTTTATATTCAGAAAAGTAAAAATTTAAATCGCTTGTGTTTGTGTTAATCTCCCACTTACATTCACATATATTTTTTCTTACTAATGTACTGGGATCCTTTCTTTAGCTTCTATGTTGTTTTAGGGAAACTATCGACTGTTCTTTGTCTTTATATTCAGAAAAGTCAAAATTTAAATCGCTTTTGTTTGTGTTAATCTCTTTCACTTACATTCACATATATATTTTTTCTTACTAATGTACTGGGATCCTTTCTTTAGATTTATGTTGTTTTAAGAGGAAATAATTGACTTGTTCTTTGTCTTAATATTCAGAAAAGTTTAAATCGTCTGTTTTAATCTCTTTCACTTACATTCACATATATATTTTTCCTTACTAATGTACTGGGATTCTTTCTTTAGCTTATATGTTGTTTTGGGGAAATAATCGACTTGTTCTCTGTCCTTATATTCAGAAAAGTTTAAATCATCTGTGGTAATCTCTTTCACTTACATTCACATATATTTTTTTCCTTACTAATGTACTGGGATTCTTTCTTTACCTTATATGTTGTTTTAGGGGAAGAATCAACTTGTCTTTGTTTTTATATCCAGAATTGTAATAGTTTATGACAACCTACTTGAGTCTCTTACGCTCATAGACACACATCAATCTTCCTGACTAATGTTTTCTGTGTTTACTTATTTCGTTACACACACACACACACACACACACACACACACACACACACACACACACACACACTTATCAATCACTTGCTCCTCCTTCTCTCCACCTTCCTCCACTTTTATCTCCATCTCTCCACCCTTCCTCCAGTTTTACCTCCAAGCATCTAATTATACCTACTTCTCTCACCTGCTTCTCTCCATCTCTCTCTCTCTCTCTCTCTCTCTCTCTCTCTCTCTCTCTCTCTCTCTCTCTCTCTCTCTCTCTCTCTCTCTCTCTCTCTCTCTCTCTCTCTCTCTCTCTCTCTCATCAAACACTATTCTCTGCTTCTCTCTTCTCTCCTCTTCTCTGCTTTCTTCCTTTCTTTTCCTATTTTCCTTTCATCCTCTCTCTTTCTTTCTCTCTTTCCCTGCTTTTTTTCCCTCCTCAAACCTTCTTCTACATTCCCCTCTTCTCCCTGCTTTTCTCTCCCTCTCCCTGCCCTCTTTTTTTGTCCTCCCAGCCTCTTTATTTTCCTCTTCTCCCTCCTTTCTCCCTTTCCCTGCTTTCTTTTCCTCCTCAAACCTTCTTCTAAATTCCCCTCTTCTCCCTGCTTCTCTCTCCCTCTCCCTGCTCTCTTTTTTTATACTCCCAGCCTCTCTTTATTTTCCTCTTCTCCCTCCTTCTTTCTCCCTTATCCTGCTTTCTTTTCCTCCTCAAACCCTCTTCTACATTCCCCTCTTCTCCCTGCTTCCCTCTCACCCTCTCCCTGCTCTCTTTTTTTGCCCTCCCAGGCTCTCTTTATTTTCCTCTTCTCCCTCCTTCTTTCTCCCTTATCCTGCTTTCTTTTCCTCCTCAAACCCTCTTCTATATTCCCCTCTTCTCCCTGCTTCCCTCTCTCCCTCTCCCTGCTCTCTTTTTTTATACTCCCAGCCTCTCTTTATTTTCCTCTTCTCCCTCCTTTCTCCCTTATCCTGCTTTCTTTTCCTCCTCAAACCCTCTTCTCCCTGCTTCCCTCTCTCCCTCTCCCTGCTCTCTTTTTGTCCTCCCAGCCTCTCTTTATTTTCCTCTTTTCCCTGCTTCTTTCTCCCTTTCCCTGCTTTCTTTTTCTCCTCAAACCTTTTCTCTCCCTCTCCCTGCCCTCTTTTTTTACATCCTCCCAGGCTCTCTTCTCTATATTCCTCTTTTCCTTGCTTTCTTTTCCCCTCTTCTCTCTCTCTCTCTCTCTCTCTCTCTCTCTCTCTCTCTCTCTCTCTCTCTCTCTCTCTCTCTCTCTCTCTCTCTCTCTCTCTCTCTCTGCTGTCTTTCTCCCTTCCTTCTTTTCTCCTCTCATCAAACACTTTCACTACGTCCTCCTTATCCACCTCACCTTAATTCACACCCTCCACAGGTACGTCCACTTTGAGCACACCTTCCAACACCTGCATTATACGGCACTCACCTGGGCCACTGATTACACACACACACACACACACACACACACCTCGCCCACTAAACCCGAGTAGCCATGTGCATAAAATCATCGTAACATTAACGTAACCACCGCCAGGAAGTGCGTTGTATAGCTCTGGGTTTGTGTTTTATGTTGCGTGAGAGTTACGGTGTATTATGGGAGACTGAGCTAAAATTTGCGTGTAGGTAAATGCATAAAAAAAGACGAGCTAGATTGTGATGCATAAAAAAAGGACGAGGTTGATTTTGTTAGCCCTGCATGGTAACAACGTGGAAATTGTGTAATGGTATAAAAAAAAAAGACGAGGTAGATTTTGATGGGAAAAAAAAAAAATGACTAGCTAGATTCTGATGCATAAAAAAAAAGACGAGCTAGATTTTGATGCATAAACAAAAAGACGAGCTAGATTTTGTTATCCCTGCATGGTAACAACGTGGAAATGGCGTAATTGTGTAAAAAAAAAAGACGAGCTAGATTCTGATGCATAAAATATAGTAAGAAAGACGGGCTAGATTTTGATGCATAAACAAAAAGACGAGCTAGATTTTGTTATCCCTGCATGGTAACAACGTGGAAATGGCGTAATTGTGTAAAAAAAAGACGAGCTAGATTCTGATGCATAAAATATAGTAAAAAAGACGGGCTAGATTTTGATGCATAAAAAAAAGACGAGCTAGATTTTGATGCATAAAAAAAAGACGAGCTAGATTTTGTTAGCCCTGCATGGTAACAACGTGGAAATGGCGTAATTGTGTAAAAAAAAAGACGAGCTAGATTCTGATGCATAAAATATAGTAAAAAAGACGGGCTAGATTTTGTGAGCCCTGCATGGTAACAACGTGGAATTGGTGTAATCATCCCTAGAGTTCCTTATTTTTGTTTTACTTTACAGGATACGAAGTGTTGAGTATATTCTGCGGGGAGGTGTTTATCTATAGCCGTATGCACGCAATCACCGTAAAAACCAACACAACGCTTCCGGGACTTCATTACCGAGCCCTGAGTGACGGACATCGGGTAAACAGTAGCGGTGAAGGGAAGTGCAGGAACACTGTCAGGTGGAAAATGAAGACTTGGAACCGTTCTAAAGGTCAAAGAGGGGGTCAGTCGGGTTCTAATGAGTGTTTCTTGAGGTTCACGGTACAGAAGAAGGGTCACACTACCACCAGGGTCATAAAACTACTACTGGAAATGCCCACAGCTCCTACGAAAGCCTTGTCAAATATGTTCTTCTAGGTTCATGGTACAGAAGAAGGGTCACACTACCACCAGGGTCATAAAACTACTACTGGAAATGCCCACAGCTCCTACGAAAGCCTTGTCAAATATGTTCTTCAAGGTTCATGCACACTACCACCAAGGTCATAAAACTACTCCTGGAAATGCCCACAACTTCTACGAAAGTCTTGTCAAATATGTGTTCTTGGGCGGCGAAATGTTTTGTAATACGACCCATAGTCTCAGTAATGGTTGAAGGGAAGTGGAGGAACGGTGTCAGGTGGAAAAAGGAGACTTGGCACCGTTTTAGCAATCTCGTTTTCACCACACAAGATTAGAATATTTATGAAGAAATGAAAGTGAGCTTGTCTAATCAACCCTTTGAAGAAAATTTGATTAAGGTTACTGTTGTCTGAAAAATTAAGGTTACTGTTGTCTGAAAAATTAGGGGGACTGTTGTCTGAAAAATTAAGGTTACTGTTGTCTGAAAAATTAAGGTTACTGTTGTCTGAAAAATTAAGGGGACTGTTGTCTGAAAAATTAGGGTTACTGTTGTCTGAAAAATTAAGGGGACTGTTGTCTGAAAAATTAAGGTTACTGTTGTCTGAAAAATTAAGGTTACTGTTGTCTGAAAAATTAAGGTTACTGTTGTCTGAAAAATTAAGGGGACTGTTGTCTGAAAAATTAAGGGGACTGTTGTCTGAAAAATTAAGGGGACTGTTGTCTGAAAAATTAAGGTTACTGTTGTCTGAAAAATTAAGGTTACTGTTGTCTGAAAAATTAGGGGGACTGTTGTCTGAAAAATTAGGGGGACTGTTGTCTGAAAAATTAGGGGGACTGTTGTCTGAAAAATTAGGGGGACTGTTGTCTGAAAAATTAGGGGGACTGTTGTCTGAAAAATTAGGGGGACTGTTGTCTGAAAAATTAGGGGGACTGTTGTCTGAATAATTAGGGGGACTGTTGTCTGAAAAATTAAGGTTACTGTTGTCTGAAAAATTAGGGGGACTGTTGTCTGAAAAATTAGGGTTACTGTTGTCTGAAAAATTAGGGTTACTGTTGTCTGAAAAATTAAGGTTACTGTTGTCTGAAAAATTAGGGTTACTGTTGTCTGAAAAATTAAGGTTACTGTTGTCTGAAAAATTAAAAGATGAAGATGAATATTGGTCTGTCTGGTTAGTGATTTTTATTAATTCATGTATAAACCTTTGAAGGAATATTAATTAAGGGAACTCTTGCCGGAAAATAAGAGAAAAGATGAAAAAAAAGTGAAATATGAACTTGCCATTGTTGAAAAAAAGATGAAAGGAAAATAAATAAAGAAGGAAATAAGTATAAAAAAGAAAAAAATAATGAGAAAAGATGAAAAAAAGGCGAAATATTAACTTGTCCTTAAAAAAAACGATGAAAGGAGAAGAAATAAAAAAGGAAATGCGTGAAAAAAAAGAAAAACAAAGACAAAATATGAAAAAAAGGCGAAATGTTAACTTGTCCTCCTTAAAAAATGAAAGGAAAAGAAATAAAGAAGGAAATATGTAAAAAAGAAAAATAATGAGAAAATATGAAAAAAGGCGAAATATTAACTTGTCCTCCTTAAAAAAGATGGAAAGAAAAGAAATAAAGAAGATAAAGAAAAATAAAGATGGAAAGAAAAGAAATAAAGAAGATAAAGAAAAATAAAGATGGAAAGAAAAGAAATAAAGAAGATAAAGAAAAATAAAGATGGAAAGAAAAGAAATAAAGAAGGAGATAAAGAAGATAAAAAAATAAAGATGGAAAGAAAAGAAATAAAAAAGATAAAGAAAAATAAAGAGAAAAGATGAAAAAAATGCAAAATATTAACTTGTCCTTAAAAAAACCATGGAAAGAAAAGAAATAAAAAAGGAAATAAGGAAGGAAAAGAAGTTACAAAAGATTAAAAAAAAAAGAAAAATAAAGAGAAAAATTATAAAAAAAAACTTGCTTCTGTAATAAAAAAAGATAAAAAGAAAAGAAGTAGGAAAGAAGGAAATAGAAGAAAATGGAATAAATGAAGGAAATGAAAGAAAGCAAGAGGAAGAGAGAAATGTGATGAAGGAGGAAGTGAAGGAAAGGGGATAAGAGTTTGAGAAGAAGGAGATGACCTACAGAGAAGGAAAGAAATAAACATAGAGAAAGAAAACAAATAAATATAAAAGATAAAAAAATGAAAAAACAACTTAACAAAGATAGAAGAAAACAAATATAAAGAAAATAAAAGTTGATATCTATAGTTTTGTCAAGACTTAATTCAGGGTCTCCTCCTCCTCCTCCTCCTCCTCCTCCTCCTCCTCCTCCTCCTCCTCCTCCTCCTCCCTTTTCTTCTCTTCTTTTTTTTCTTCCATTTTTTCTTAATTCTTCTTCTTTTTCTTGTTCTTTTTAATCCTTTTCCTTCTTCGTTTTCTCTTAATTTTTTGTTCCAGTTTTTGTTCCTCTTCTTGTTCTTGTTCTTCTTTTCTCCTCCTCCTCCTCCTCCCAATTCTTCTTCTTTTCTTGTTCTTTTAATCCTTTTCCATCTTCTTTTCTCCTCCTCCTCCTTCTCCTCCTCCCTCTTCTTCTCTTCTTTTTCTTCTTCCATTTTTTCTTAATTCTTCTTCTTTTTCTTGTTCTTTTTCCTCCTCTTTTCCTTCTTCATTTTCTCTTCATTTTCTTGTTGCAGTTCTTGTTTCTCTTCTTGTTCTTGTTCTTCTTTTTCTCCTCCTCCTCCTCCTCCTCCTCCCTTTTCTTCTCTTCTTTTTCTTCTTCCATTTTTCTTAATTCTTCTTTTTCTTGTTCTTTTTCCTCTTTTTCTTTTCATTCTTCGTTTTCTCTTCATTTTCTTGTTGCAGTTCTTGTTTCTCTTCTTGTTCTTGTTCTTCTTTTCTCCTCCTCCTCCTCCTCCTCCTCCCTCTTCTTCTCTTCTTTTTTTCTTCCATTTTTTCTTAATTCTTCTTCTTTTTCTTGCTCTTTTTCCTCCTCTTTTCCTTCTTCGTTTTCTCTTAATTTTTTGTTCCAGTTCTTGTTCCTCTTCTTGTTCTTGTTCTTCTTTTCTCCTCCTCCTCCTCCTCCTCCTCCTCCTCCTCCTCCTCCTCCTCCTCCTCCTTATCATTCGTAAAATATCTCCCATCATGTTCGTGCGTCACTCGGTCGGTTCTGAAATACCCGTCTTATTGGAAAGGCGACAAGCTCTGTTAAAGGGGGAGACATGGGACTCTCTCTCTCTCTCTCTCTCTCTCTCTCTCTCTCTCTCTCTCTCTCTCTCTCTCTCTCTCTCTCTCTCTCTCTCTCTCTCTCTCTCTCCCTTTATATATAGTGAGGAGGAGGTTTTTTTTCTCTCCATAACATAAAAAAGCAAACAACTAGCGACCTTGACTTGTTGATGGCAGTAGTGGCGGTGGTGGTAGTAGTAGTAGTAGCAGTAGTAGTAGTAGTAGTAGTAGTAGTAGTAGTAGTAGTAGTAGAAGAAGCAGTAACAGCAATAAAAACAGTGAAATCTAAGTAAATATAAGTTGGTCAGTCAGCTTGTATTGCTCGTAGTAGTTATAGTAGTAGTAGTAGTAGTAGTAGTAGTTGTTGTCTTCTCCCGAAACTGACCTCTCTTTTGGCCACTTCTGAACTCTTTTTATATATAGGGGCAGTATGTAGCGGGCTTTTTTTCTCATTATTGTTTTTGTTTTTTTGCCCTTGAGCTGCTTCCTTTACTGTAAAAAAAGGTATTAGTAGTAGTAGTAGTCGTAGTCGTAGTAGTAGTAGTAGCAATAACAATAAGATCAAAGTAAACAAGAGTCGATTGGTTAGTCACGATCTCTTGCTTGTTGATCCATGGGACAAGGCCGCGGGGAGGGAGGCAGCTGGGCAGTAACTGGGGGCCCCGATACACAACAACATGAAGGTACGTCATTACTATACCACAGAAATTAAGTCACGTTGGTGGAATCTTTTAAGTGACCTTCAATGAACACTCTTAGTCTTCTCTCTTTTAGCTGGACATTATTACTACTTGACTACCCTTAACTTCTACTTTAGTTCACTTTTCATTTACTTCTACTTTACTTTTCATTCGGTATTCCTTTTTGTTTTTGTTTCCCCTCCTTTTTCCTTGTCCTATCTCTTCTCTCACTGTCTCTTGTTCATTTTATTTTCCCTTGATGCCCTTTAAATGGATCTCAGTAACAACAACAACAACAACAACAACAACAACAAGTGGACAAATATGAAGAAAAAGAAGAAGTAGAAGAAAAAGAAAAAAAAAGAAGAAGAAGAAGAATACAGTACTTTCCCTGCTAACACAAGGGTAGGGCAAGGCGAGCAAGGACGAGACAGGGAGGGGAGGGAAGGGAAGGGAGAAAGGGAGGGAATGGGAAGGGGAGGGGGGGCATCTTCAGGGCATGATGGAATGTCCTGCCTTCGCTTGGCACCCACTGATACCAACTCAAACTGGTTGACGACTTGACGGCCATCACCAGCATGTCACCGCATAACACACACACACACACACACACACACACACACACACACACACACACACACACACACACACACACACACACACACACACACACACACACATTCTGCCTTGCCTCGGGACGAATCTTGACGCCGATCTCATATTCTTGTTTTTAGCGATGGTTGTTGTTGTTGTTGTCGTTGTTGTTGTTGTTGTTGTGGTTGCTGTTGTTGCTGATGTCATCATTCTTTTTTGTTGTTGTTGTTGTTTCTATCGATCTTGGGGCTGCTCCACAGTTTACCAATGAAAGAGATTAAGAAGCGAAGAGACATATTAACTCATGCATTAGGAAGTTGGACAAGTTCAGAGAAAGAAGTCAAGCCTGCTCCTGAGTTTGTCAGCGAAAGGAATTAAAGTGAAGATGCAGATTAAACAGTGGAGAAAGAATGAAAGCCACCGAGGGGGATGAAAGTGATGATTCAGATAAACTTATGCATTAGTAAGTCGGACAAGACGAAAGGAATCAACAGAGCAGAAGAAAAAAAAATCAAGATCACTAAATGGGCTGAAAGAGTGAAAATACAGATAAACGTTTGCATTAGTGAGTTGGACAAGACGAAAGGAATCAACAGAGCAGAAGAAAAAAAAATCAAGATCACTAAATGGGCTGAAAGAGTGAAAATACAGATAAACTTTTGCATTAGAAAGTTGGACAAGACGAAAGGAATCAACAGAGCAGAAGAAAAAAAAATCAAGATCACTAAATGGGCTGAAAGAGTGAAAATACAGATAAACTTTTGCATTAGAAAGTTGGACAAGACGAAAGGAACCAACAGAATAGAAAGAAAAAAAATCAAGACCACTAAATGGGCTGAAAGAGTGAAAATACAGATAAACTTTTGCATTAGAAAGTTGGACAAGACGAAAGGAATCAACAGAATAGAAAGAAAAAAAATCAAGATCACTAAATGGGCTGAAAGAGTGAAAATACAGATAAACTTTTGCATTAGAAAGTTGGACAAGACGAAAGGAATCAACAGAACAGAAAAAAAAATCAAGATCACTAAATGGACTGAAAGAGTGAAAATACAGATAAACGTTTGCATTAGAAAGTTGGACAAGACGAAAGGAATCAACAGAACAGAAAAAAAAATCAAGATCACTAAATGGGCTGAAAGAGTGAAAATACAGATAAACTTTTGCGTTAGAAAGTTGGACAAGACGAAAGGAATCAACAGAACAGAAAAAAAAATCAAGATCACTAAATGGGCTGAAAGAGTGAAAATACAGATAAACTTTTGCATTAGAAAGTTGGACAAGACGAAAGAAATTAAGAAATAAGGCAGAAAGAATAAAGGCCAAGAAAAAAAACATGAAAGGGTGAAGATACAGATAAACTCTTGCATTAGTAATTTGGACAAGTGGAAAAGAAGAAACTGAAGAAACAGAATCAATACCAAGAAAAACGCCGAAAGAGTGAAGATCCTGACTAACCCTCCATTACCCTCACTAGCTCGTATCTGTGTCCTTGCCCGCCTCGCCCAAGCATACGAGAAGCACCCCAGAAGACCTCATGAGAAAGCCAAAGCATCGTGTTGTTGTTATCAAGTTACAGGCGAGGCCCAGAATAAGTGCGGCACGTCACGGCAACGATGCAGCAGGGCCCGAGGGGTGTGTTGTGCTGGGTAGGGCGGTGGTATGCAGTTTATAAGCTTCTCCACTCTGTCACTGACCTCATTCTTGTTGCTTCGTTTCTGTCCTTCGTCTTGTCCAACTTCCTAATGCAAAAGTTTATCCTCACTCTTTCACCGACCTTCATTCTTTCGGGTGTTTCTTTCCTTCATCTTGTCCAACTTCCTAATGCAAAAGTTTATCCTCACTCTTTCACCGACCTTCATTCTTGTTGCTCCGTTTCTGTCCTTCGTCTTGTCCAACTTCCTAATGCAAAAGTTTATCCTCACTCTTTCACCGACCTTCATTCTTTCTGGTGTTTCTTTCCTTCATCTTGTCCAACTTCCTAATGCAAAAGTTTATCCTCACTCTTTCACCGACCTTCATTCTTTCGGGTGTTTCTTTCCTTCATCTTGTCCGACTTCCTAATGCAAAAGTTTATCCTCACTCTTTCACCGACCTTCATTCTTTCGGGTGTTTCTTTCCTTCATCTTGTCCAACTTCCTAATGCAAAAGTTTATCCTCACTCTTTCACCGACCTTCATTCTTTCGGGTGTTTCTTTCCTTCATCTTGTCCAACTCCATAATGCAAAAGTTTATCAGTATCTTCACTCTTTCATCTCTTTTAGTACAAGTTTTGCTTCATCTTGTCCAACTCCCTAATGCAAAAGCCAACAAGATGATGAAGAAGAACAAGAAGAATCATAACACCACCACCACCACTGTTACCAACACAAAAACCTACCTCAACCCTTCCCTTCCTATCCCACCGTGGACTTGTGCAACTTGACAGAGGGATCGCTGAAGGGGGGACTTTACCGTTGATCTCGAGACGCCAGAAGCCTGATGTGTTTGGCGTGATCTTGAGGGATTGCGGGATTGAAAGAGAAGGGCGAGAGAGAGAGAGAGAGAGAGAGAGAGAGAGAGAGAGAGAGAGAGAGAGAGAGAGAGAGAGAGAGAGAGAGAGAGAGAGAGAGAGAGAGATTACCTTTTTACCTACTTGAATTATCTACCTACCTACCTCTATTTCTCTACTTTCCTTCCTTTCAATCTCCTTAGCAAGCACACTCATATTTCCGTAACCTAACCTAACCTAACCTAACCTAACTACCAGAATCACCTACCCTAACCTAACTGTCTTCCTGAATCACCTATCTCCCGACCTTTCAATCTCCTCAGCAACCAAACTTGTATCTACGTAAACTAACCTAACCTAACCTAACCTAACTACCCACTTGAATTACCTAACCTAACCTCATTAACTACCTGAATCACCTACCTTCTTACTTTCCTTCCTTCCTTCCTTTCTACTTAGCTTTACCTCCATCAAACTCCCATCCCGGACCCCTTGAAGCGAGTACCAACAATATAATGAAGTCTAAGTAATCTAACCTAACCTAACTACCAGAATCACCTAACTTAACCTGAATCATCTACCTTCCTTCCTTCCTCCTTTCAAACTCCCCCTAACGGACCGAAAGCGAGTAACAACAATATAATGAAGTCTAAGTAACCTAACCTAACCTAACTACCAGAATCACCTAACTTAACCTAACTAACTACCTGAATCATCTACCTTCCTTCCTTCCCTCCTTTCTACCTAACAACCACTCCCCCAAACTCCCTCCACGGACCCTTGAAGCGAGTACCAACAATATAATGAAGTCTAAGTAATCAAACCTAACCTAACTACCCACTTGAATTACCTAACCTAACCTAATTAACTACCTGAATCACCTTCCTTCCTTCCTTTCTACCTAACAACCACTCCCTCAAACTCCCTCTACGGACCCTTGAAGCGAGTCCCAACAAAATCATCAAGGTAGCGGCGTGCTCTCTCGTGTGGACTGAGACGAACCCAATACAGCCTCCGCGCGCTCCTCAGCCTCGCCTCAGCCTCCGCCCCTTACTGAGCGCTGCATCACGGGGCTTGCGTAGCGCCGGGAGAGCCTGACGAGGGGGAAATGATGTCGGGAAGGAAAGATCCGTAGAGTTTTGTACCGTCAGATATTATTTTATTTTTTTGTTAGAGTCGTATGAGGGTGGTCGTAGGGTTAGAAAAAGAGGAGAAGAGTAAAGAAAGAAGAAAAGAAAGAGCGGCCTATTGTTTTTGTTGTTGGTGGTGTTATGATGGTTTATGTTTGTTTGTTTGCTTTTGTTGTTGTTGTTATTTTTGCTGTTAATTAGTGTGCCTTAGTGTATTTGTTGTTGTTGATTTTTTTTCTTTTTCCTGTTCTTGTTCTTTTTGTTATTGTTTTTTTATTATTCTTGTTTTTGTTTTCCTTGTCCTTGTTCTTGTTCTTCTTCTTCTCTTTTTTTGCTGTTAATTAGTGTGTCTTAGTGTATTTGTTGTTGATGATATTTTTTTTCTTTTTCTCTTGTTCTTGTTCTTTTTGTTATTGTTTTTTTTATTATTCTTGTTCTTGTTTTCCTTGTTCTTGTTCTTCTTGTTCTCTTTTTTTGCTGTTAATTAGTGTGTCTTAGTGTATTTGTTGTTGCTGATGATATTTTTTTTCTTTTTCTCTTGTTCTTGTTCTCTTTGTTTTTGTTTTGTTTTTCTTATTCTTGTCCTTCCTTCCCTAGTCCTTGTTCTTGTTCTTCTTGTTCTTTCTTTTTTTGCTGTTAATTAGTGTCTTAGTGAATTTGTTGTTGTTGCTGATGATTTTTTTTTCTTTTTCTCTTGTTTTTGTTCTTTTTGTTATTGTTTTTTTCTGTTCTTGTTGTCCTTGTTCTTCTTGTTCTTCTTTCCCTTCTTTTTTTTTTTGCTGTTCCTCTATGTGTTTTTGTTTGTTTGTTTGTTTTAGTGTTTCATTTTAATTTAACACCCTCAAACATGTACTGCACCATTCATTCAAACATACATACATACATACATACACACATACATACATACATACACACACATACATACAATGCCCTCTTCTGAGTAAGCTAAGGGGAAGCCCAACACCACCACCCCAACCCCCCCATCACACCACCACCACCACCACCACCATCCTTGCCCCACCACCACCCTCCCATCCCCTGCCCCCTTGCCCCGTCATTGCCCGACACTCCCCCACCACCACCATCCGCCCCGCCCCGCCCCACCCCGCCCCGCCTTGTTAATCAGCGAGGAATGTGCAGCTGTGCCATATCGTCCCGCCAGAGGTCAGTGAGGGCGCGCCAGGGTCAGTAGGGCGAGGCGGCGGAAGGAAAACATATTATGCGAGTCTGAGGAACCCGGGGATCACGCGGCGCCGGGCGGGTATGTTTGTGAAGGTGACTGAATGTGTGAACGTGAAAGAAAAATGCAGCCGTTCGGAAATTGATGACTCTTCTGATATCTCGTTCATGTTTTCTTTTGGTAGAGGAACTCAGGAACGCCTAGCGGACTTATTTTGTTGGTTTTGTTATTTTTCGTTGAGCTGACTTTTTTTGTTGTTGTTATTTTATTTATGCTGTTAATTAGTGTCTTAGTGTATTTGTTGTTGCTGATATTTTTTTGCTTCTTTTTCCTTTTTGCTATTATTTTTTGTTCTTTTTCTTCTTGTTCTTGTTCTTGTAGTGGTAGTAGTAGTAGTAGTAGTAGTAGTACAGTAGTAGTGTGTGGGTCCCTCCGTGTTTATATATATAATGTAGTTTTTTTTCTTCCTTGAGCTGCTTTCCGTGAATTAAAAAAAGTGTTGAAGTAATGAAAATGTGACAGAATGTGGAAGAAAAATGCAGCCCTTCCAGAGTATATAACTCTTCCGATATCTCGTTCATATTTTCTCTTGGTAGAGGAACGTCTAGCGGACTTTTTTCTGTTGTTTTTTGTTATTTTTCGATGAGCTGCCTTCCGTGCCTTAAAAAAAGTGTTGAAATAATGAAAATGTGACAGAACGTGAAAAAAAGGCAGCCGTTCCGAAGTATATAACTCTTCCGATATCTCGTTCATATTTTATTTTACTAGAGGAACTCAGGAACGCCTAGCGGACTTATTTTGTTTGTTTTGTTATTTTTCTTTAGCTGCTTTCCGTGCCTAAAAAAAAGTGTTGAAATAATGAAAATGTGACAGAACGTGAAATTTATAACTTCTGATATCTCGTTCATTTTTTCTTTTGGTAGAGGAACGCCTAGCGGACTTTTGTTATTGTTTTTTGTTATTTTTCGATGAGCTGCCTTCCGTGTCTAAAAAAAAAATGTTGAAATAATGAAAATGTGGCAGAACGTGAAAGAAAAATGCAGAAATTGTTGACTCTTCTGATATCTCGTTCATTTTTTCTTTTGGTAGAGGAACGCCTAGCGGACTTTTTTGTTTGTTTTGTTATTTTTGCTTGAGCTGCTGAGAGTGGACAGTGTATTAATCATTTGTCTTGCAGTGTATTAGGTGGTTTTGGTGTAGGGTCGATGTATGGGTGTTCTAAGGTTGTTGTGTGTCTTTTGCAAGGTCAGGGAAGGAAAGATGACTCAATTATACGACACTTGAGAAAGATTAAGTGTGTCTCCTCATCCACGTGTGCTGTGTGAGTGACCTATTGACCTCTGCCTATCTTGTCTCACGCTTAATTAACGCAGTGCTTGCTAGTGTGTCTTTTGCTAAACCAATAATATGCCGCTTTGAGGAAGGTTAAGTGTGTCTCCTCATCCACGTGTGCTGTGTGAGTGACCTGTTGACCTCTGCCTATCTTGTCTCACGCTTAATTAACGCAGTGCTTGCTAGTGTGTCTTTTGCTGAACCAATAATATGCCGCTTTGAGGAAGGTTAAGTGTCTCCTCATCCACGTGTGCTGTGTGAGTGACCTGTTGACCTCTGCTTATCTTGTCTCACGCTTAATTAACACAGTGCTTGCTAGTGTGTCTTTTGCTGAATCAATAATTATATGCCGCTTTGAGGAAGGTTAAGTGTGTCTCCTTATCCACGTGTGCTGTGTGAGTGACCTATTGACCTCTGCCTATCTTGTCTCACGCTTAATTAACGCAGTGCTTACTTCTTCTTCTTCTTCTTTTGACCTGTGCCGCTTTGTATCACTTCTTAGGTCCTCCTCCTTTCGTTCCTCTTTTCTTCTTTTTCACTTATTCACACTTTTCTTACTAGTGTGTCTTGCTGGGCTTGGCAAGGAAAACATGGACCAATAACACGCCGCTTTATGGGTGACCTCTTGACCTCTGTTTCTCTCACGCCTTTTGCTAACGTATCTTTTGCTAGGCTTGACGAGGGAATTATGACACTCCCCCAACAGGTTAGGGTAGGTGATTCTGGTAGTTAGGTTAGGTTAGGTTACTTAGATAATATAGAAAGAAGAAGGTAAGGAGATATTTGATTGAGGTAGGTAGTTAGGTTAGGTGATTCTGGTTGTTAGGTTAGGTTAGGTTAGGTTAGGTTACTTAGATAATAAAGAAAGAAGAAGGTAAGGAGAGATTTGATTCAGGTAGGTAGTTAGGTTAGGTTAAGTTAGGTTACTTAGATAATATAGAAAAGAAGGTAAGGAGAGATTTGATTCAGGTAGGTAGTTAGGTTAGGTTAAGTTAGGTTACTTAGATAATATAGAAAAGAAGGTAAGGAGAGATTTGATTCAGGTAGGTAGTTAGGTTAGGTGATTCTGGTAGTTAGGTTAGGTTAGGTTAGGTTACTTAGATAATATAGAAAAGAAGGTAAGGAGAGATTTGATTCAGGTAGGTAGTTAGGTTAGGTGATTCTGGTAGTTTGGTTAGGTTAGGTTACTTAGACAATATAGAAAGAAAACAGGTAAGGAGAGATTTGATTCAGGTAGGTAGATAGGATAGGTTAGGTGATTCTGGTAGTTAGGTTAGGTTAGGTTGGGTTAGTTAAATAATACAGAAAAAGAACACCAGAAAAAATGTATAAGAGAAACACAATATCAAGAAAAGGAAAATAAAAAAGGAAGTTAGGTGATTCAGGTAGGTAGTTAGGATAGGTTAGGTGATTCTGGTAGTTAGGTTAGGTTAGGTTGGGTTAGTGAGATTATACAGCAGAAAAAGAACACCGGAAAAAAATGTATAAGAGAAACACAATATCAAGAAAAGGAAAATAAAAAAGGAAGTTAGGTGATTCGGGTAGGTAGTTAGGATAGGTTAGGTGATTCTGGTAGTTAGGTTAGGTTAGGTGATTCTGGTTGTTAGGTTAGGTTAGGTGATTCTGGTAGTTAGGATAGGTTAGGTGATTGTGGTAGTTAGGATAGGTTAGGTGATTCTGGTAGTTAGGTTAAGTTAGGTGATTCTGGTAGTTAGGATAGGTTAGGTGATTCTGGTAGTTAGGTTAGGTTAGGTGATTCTGGTAGTTAGGTTAGGTTAGGTGATTCTGGTTGTTAGGTTAGGTTAGGTGATTGTGGTAGTTAGGTTAGGTTAGGTGATTCTGGTAGTTAGGTTAAGTTAGATGATTCTGGTAGTTAGGTTAGGTTAGGTGATTCTGGTAGTTAGGATAGGTTAGGTGATTCTGGTAGTTAGGTTAGGTTAGGTGATTCTGGTAGTTAGGTTAGGTTATTCTGGTAGTTAGGTTAGGTTAGGTGATTCTGGTTGTTAGGTTAGGTGATTCTGGTAGTTAGGTTAGGTTAGGTGATTCTGGTAGTTAGGTTAGGTGATTCTGGTAGTTAGGTTAGGTTAGGTGATTCTGGTAGTTAGGTTAGGTGATTCTGGTTGTTAGGTTAGGCTAGGTGATTCTGGTAGTTAGGTTAGGTTAGGTGATTCTGGTTGTTAGGTTAGGCTAGGTGATTCTGGTAGTTAGGTTAGGTTAGGTGATTCTGGTTGTTAGGTTAGGCTAGGTGATTCTGATAGTTAGGTTAGGTTAGGTGATTCTGGTAGTTAGGTTAGGTTAGGTGATTTTGGTAGTTAGGTTAGGTTAGGTGATTCTGGTAGTTAGGTTAGGTTAGGTGATTCTGGTAGTTAGGTTAGGTTAGGTGATTCTGGTAGTTAGGTTAGGTTAGGTTAGGTTAGGTGATTCTGGTAGTTAGGTTAGGTTAGGTTAGGTTAGGTGATTCTGGTAGTTAGGTTAGGTTAGGTTAGGTTGCGGAGATATGAGTGTGGTTGCTGAGGAGATTGAAAAGTAGGAAGGCAGAGTCATAGAGATACTAATACACTACTTTGAGGAAGGTTAAGTGTGTCACGTCCTTTACATGTGGTTTCTGACTGACCTCTTGACCTCTGCTTGCCTCCCTCACTCCTAATTAAACCATCGCTTACTAGAGTGCGTTTTGCTGGTCAAGGAGGGAAAGATGAATCACTGTTTTATGGCCTGTGATGTGTTTTAAACCTCTCGTGTGTTTGCATGGGTTGACCTCTTCACTTCTGCTTGTTTTTATTTATTTATTTATTTATTTTCATTTTTATTTTTTTTTACAACGAAGGAGACGGCTCAAGGGCAACAAAAAGAGTGCAGAAAAAAAAGCCCACTACTCACCACTCCCATAACAGACAAAAGCAAAGAGTCGCCAAAAGAGAGGTCAATTTCGGGTGAAGAGGCGTCTTGATACACTCTTCTCTTCTTGTCTCTCTCACGCTTAATTAACATAGTGCTTGCTGGTGTGTCTCTCGTTGGGCTTGGCAAGGAAAACATGACCCAATTATACGCCACTTGAGAAAGGTTAAGTGTGTCTCCTCCCTCACGTGTTCTGTATGGGTGACCTTCTGACCTCTTCTTGTCTCTCTCACGCTTAATTAACATAGTGCTTGCTGGTGTGTCTTTCGCTGGGCTTGGCAAGGAAAACATGACCCAATTATACGCCACTTGAGAAAGGTTAAGTGTGTCTCCTCCCTCACGTGTCCTGTATGGGTGACCTTCTGACCTCTTCTTGTCTCTCTCACGCTTAATTAACATAGTGCTTGCTGGTGTGTCTTTCGCTGGGGTTGGCAAGGAAACATAACCTAATTATACGCCACTTGAGAAAGGTTAAGTGTATCTCCTCATCCACGTGTGCTGTATGGGTGACCTTCTGACCTCTTCTTGTCTCTCTCACGCTTAATTAACATAGTGCTTGTGGTGTGTCTTTCGTTGGGCTTGGCAAGGAAAACATGACCCAGTTATACGCCACTTGAGAAAGGTTAAGTGTGTTTCCTCATCCACGTGTGCTGTATGGATGACCTTATGACCTCTGTTTGTCTTTCACTCATAACCCATTTCTTGCTAGTGTGGATTTTGCTGGGCTTTGCAAGGAAAACATGACCCACTTATATGCCACTTGAGAAAGGTTAAGTGTGTTTCCTCATCCACGTGTGCTGTATGGGTGACCTTATGACCTCTGCTTGCCTGTCTTACTCTTAACCCTTTTCTTGTTGTGTGGCTTTTGCAGGGCTTGGCAAGGGAAACATGACCCAATTATACGCCACTTGAGAAAGGTTAAGTGTGTCTCCTCCCTCACGTGTTCTGTATGGGTGACCTTTTGACCTCTGTTTGTCTCTCGCTTATAACCCTTTTCTTGCTAGTGTGTCTTTTGCAGGGCTTGGCAAGGGAAACATTATCCTTATACGCCACTTGAGAAAGGTTAAGTGTGTCTCCTCCCTCGCGTGTGCTGTATGGGTGACCTTCTGACCTCTGCTAGTCTTCCTCATGCCTATTGCTGATGTGTCTTTGGCCGGGTGTGGCAAGGGAGGATGACCCAATTATAAGTCGACGGTCCCCAAACATTGACATTTCCACGAATATATCATCACGGTATATATGTGTTTATTTGCTCTTTCCCCCATAAACAGACAACGTTCATTCGTAACTCAAAGTGGGAAGGACGAAATCTCAATACATCGGCACTTCCACGAATACAAAATCACGGTACATGCGTTTATTTGCTCTCCTGTAAATACATCGCGTGAATCATAAGTCTAACAAATAGGAACAACAAATACGGAAGTCGAACACAGTGGAAGGTCAAAAATCCCAAAACGTCGACACTTCCACGAATACACTCACGATTCACACGTTTATTTGCTCTCCTGTAAATACATCGCGTGAATCATAAGTCGAACAAATAGGAACAACAAATACGGAACAAATAAAGAACAAAAGTACAACAAAGTGGGAAGGTCAAAAATCTCAAAACATCGGCACTTCCACGCAAACATAATGACGTTAGATACGTTTATTTGCTCTTCCCTTTAAACAGAAAACGTTCATTCATAAGTCGAACACAGTGAGAAGGTCGCAAGTCTCAAAACATCTTCACTTCCACGAATACACCCTCACCATTCACACGTTTATTTGCCCTCCTATAAATAGATTACGTTTTCCTCTATTATCCCGCTTCCCCAAGGCCTGTGTGTGCTTGGGCTGAGCGGCGCCTAGGACACAGCGTCACAAAGGGCCATCTTCATTAACGTTTCTCCTCCCAAGCACACACATAAATCACTGGGCTTTCGTAGGAGTTGTGGGCATTTCCAGGAGTACTTTTACGACTCTGGTGGTAGTTGATCCTTCTTCTGTACCATGAACCTAAAGAAACACGCATTTGACAGTTCTTTCGTAGGAGTTGTGGGCATTTCCAGGGGTAGTTTTATGACCCTGGTGGTAGTTTGATCCTTCTTCTGTACCATGAACCTAAAGAAACACACATTTGACAAGGCTTTCGTAGGAGTTGTGGGCATTTCCAGGGGTAGTTTTATGACCCTGGTGGTAGTTTGATCCTTCTTCTGTACCATGAACCTAAAGAAACACACATTTGACAAGGCTTTCGTAGGAGTTGTGGGCATTTCCAGGGGTAGTTTTATGACCCTGGTGGTAGTTTGATCCATCTTCTGTACCATGAACCTAAAGAAACACACATTTGACAAGGCTTTCGCAGGATTGTGGGCATTTCCAGAGGTAGTTTTATGACCCTGGTGGTAGTTTGACCCTTCTTCTGTACCATGAACCTAAAGAAACACTCATTAGAACCCGCCTGGTCTCCTTCTCGGCCTTTGGAAATGGTTAATGTGAGGGGCGAAAGTGTCAGACGATACCGACCTTTAAAAACAGATCATCGCCTTGCCTTACGCCGCGCATGAGACGTGAGGGAAAGGGAAACACAGGGATCTGAAAACCTTGCTGGGGAGAGTCGGGCGGGGGGGATGGCTGACTCTATGTGTGTGTGTGTGTGTGTGTGTGTGTGTGTGTGTGTGTGTGTGTGTGTGTGTGTGTGTGTGTGTGTGTGTGTGTGTGTGTGTGTGTGTGTGTGTGTGTGTGTTTCGTTGCGTAATAAGAGTGTATCATAAACTCGTTCAAGCTCTCGCGGCACAGCTGACCACACACTCCTCTCTCTCCCTCCCTCTTTCTCTCCCTCCCTTCCTCTTTCTCTCCCTCTCTCTCTCTCTCTCCCTCCTCACCCTTCTTCCTCCCTCCTCGAGACTTTAATGCATCAACAAACACGATCACATTACACACTGCGTATATCCATGTACACACACACACACACACACACACACACACACACACACACACACACACACACACACACGTTGATGTTGTTGGTGATAGCAGAAGTGGTAGTAGTAGTAGTAGTAGTAGTAGTAGTAGAAGTAGTAGTAGTAGTAGTAGGAGGAGGAGGAGGAGAAATAATTTATGGACGAAACTCAAAACACGAAGTCGAAATTAATAAGTATAGAGAAATATTTGGATTTTTTTTTTTTTCTTGAGAAGAGAAATAGTGTTTGTGTGTGTGTGTGTGTGTGTGGTGATGGGAGTGCCAAGTCAAACAGTGCTATGGTGCCGTCCCGTCCCGCCGCCGTCCCGCCCCCGTCCCACCCCGGTCCCGCCCCGCTCCTCCCCGTCCCACCCCCGTCCCACCCCGGTCCCGCCCCGCTCCTCCCCGTCCCGCCCCCGTCCCACCCCGGTCCCGCCCCGCTCCTCCCCGTCCCGCCGCCGCCTCCACCCCCGCCGCCGCAGCATTAAGTCAGCCAGGTGTGTTTATTAAGGTGTGCTGACGTGCCTGAGTTATCGTCACGTCGCTGTGGAATGCCAGGCCTGCCTACCCTAATACCGGCTCTCCTTAAATGCCTTGCGTCAACTTGGAATATCTGACATAAATAACTTTCCTCGAATACCAAACGTCTTCCTCTCCCTATGTCTTCTCCGGAATGCCGAGAAAACAGCAGAGTAACGTGGAGTCAGAACGCATTGGTAACAGTCGTAGAATCCAAGGTAGACAGAGAACCAGATGGAGAGATGGAATTAGAACCTTTACCGGGGCAGGATGAAGTACACTAACACCAGACAGAGAACCAGGTGGAGAGATGGAATTAGAACCTTTACCGGGGCAGGATGGAGCACACTAACACCAGACAGAGAACCAGGTGGAGAGATGGAATTAGAACCTTTACCGGGGCAGGATGGAGCACACTAACACCAGACAGAGAACCAGATGGAGAGATTGAATTAGAACCTTTACCTGGGCAGGATGAAGTACACTGACACCAGACAGAGAACCAGGTGGAGAGATGGAATTAGAACCTTTACCGGGGCAGGATGGAGTACACTAACACCAGACAGAGAACCAGATGGAGAGATGGAATTAGAACCTTTACCGGGGCAGGATGGAGTACACTACAGGTGGAGAGGTGGAACAAGAATACACACATCTATACATCTCACGTACAATAACAAAACATAATAGCTAATAATACACTCAAATTTACAGACATACACCTACTGAAAACTGTAATACATAACATCGCACACAGTCACACATACCCCCCACCCCCCCCCACCCCCCCCACACACACATACTTGAGGTGCCCGCCATACAGTACTCCTCTCACTGTGCTATCTGACTCTGCTATATTAGGCGCCTCTTAATTAAATGTGTGAGTAGAGTTGTGCGCATTCCTTCCACCATCACGCGTTGCTATACACTGCAGGGCGTTGAGGGGCTGGGCGACGCTGGGGAAACCTGAAGGCGAGGCAGGCGAAGGTGACTGAATGTGTGAACGTGACAGAACGTGAAAGAAAAATGCTGCCCCTCCGAAACTGATCTCTCTTTTCTGGCCTCTCTCTCTCTCTCTCTCTCTCTCTCTCTCTCTCTCTCTCTCTCTCTCTCTCTCTCTCGTTCTTTTTTCTTTTGGTAGAGGAACGCCTAGCGGGCTTTTTTGTGTTTTTTGTTGTTTTCCTTGAGCTGCCTTCCGTGATGTAAAAAAGAAAACGAATCGAAATAATGAAGATGAACAAAGGAAACGAAGGAAAGTGAAAGGGAGTCGGTGGCTGAGTGGTTAGCGTGCCGGCGCGGGTTGGGGGTTTTCAGTGACCATTGAGTGGATTGAGAAAACCCACATGCTATCCTGAAGACCATCTGTCAACACGGACTGCAGATTCTCTCTCTGAAGAAAGGATCAAAGGTGAGCTCCGGGGGGCAGCGTGAGCCAATTAAGAGGCGCCACTGTAACACACTTGCCTGCGCCACAACGGGCTGGGGCCGACCACCACGCCCCACCAAGAAAGCCTACCGGCGCTATAGGCCGAAACGTAAGAAAAAAAAGATGAAATAACAAGGAAATGTGCAAGGAACAAGCCAAGGTTAGGCAGCAAAGAAACAAAGGAAAATCAAACAGAAAAAAAAAGATATATGAAGAGAAAATGCCAAAGTAACAAACGAGGAAGGATAAACAGAAGAAGTGAAGAGCAAATCACAAGGAAACAAAGAAAGATGAAGAAGAAATAGGGAAAAGCAAGCGTCAAAAGCATGAAGGAAAATGATACAGCAAAAAAAAACAGTAGATATGAAGCATTTGTGTTGGTTTTTTCCGTATTAAAACTTGAGAAGGCAATGGAGGAGGAGGAGGAGGAGGAGGAGGAGGAGATTATGGAGATGAGGTGGAAAAGGAGGAGAGTGTGAAGGTCAGCAAGGAGGAGGAGGAAGAAGAACAAGAACAAGTACAAGAAGAACAAGAGGAGGAGGAGGAGGAGCAGATTGTGAAGGTCGAAAGGAGGAGGAGGGGGGGAGGAGTTTGCTTAGGTCGAGGAGGAGGAAGAAGAAGAGGAGGAGGAGGAGGGATAACATAAATACTATTCCTTGACCTACCATATGTATAAATACCGTGTGTGTGTGTGTGTGTGTGTGTGTGTGTGTGTGTGTGTGTGTGTGTGTGTGTGTGGGAGGAGAGGAGTATGTTCAAATATTATTGTAAACTTTGAAGCAATATGGAGAGAGAGAGAGAGAGAGAGAGAGAGAGAGAGAGAGAGAGAGAGAGAGAGAGAGAGAGAGAGAGAGAGAGAGAGAGAGAGAGAGAGAGAGAGAGAGATGAAACATTGATATTAGATTGCAATAAAATCAAGACCCATTTTCTGAAACATTTCGGGGGGACACACACACACACACACACACACACACACACACACACACACACACACACACACACACACACACACACACACACACACACACACACACACACACACACACACACACACACACACATCTGATAGGCTTTCATAGAGATTGTGTTAGTATTTCCTTGCATGGGTTTACCAGTGAAAGGGATGAAAGAATGGGGATGCTGGTGAACTCTTGCATAAGGGATTGGGACGGTATAGGAGGGATGAGCTAGAGTAGAAATAGGAAACCGTATATATATATAGTAAAAGTTATGGTAGTAGTGGTGAGGCCTAAGAGCTTACAAACGTCGTATATTGGGCTAAGAAGCTAGGCCTATAGGTCGATTTTCTCAGACGCTGCCAACTCTCACATTAACTATTTCCAAGGGCAATAAAGGAGATTAATCGGGTTCTCATGAGTGTTTTCTTAGGTTCATGGTACAGAAGAAGGATCAAACTACCACCAGGATCATCAAAGTACCCATGTAAATACCCAGAAATCCTACGAAATCGCTTTAAATATGTATGCTTAAGAAAATGGCCTATCCGATCTAGTCTTTCCCCCGGCGCCAAAGAGCCAGCTGAGGGAAGGGGGCGAGGCGGCGGCGTGTTGGTATTGGCACTCCCGGCTGGCACTGACCCCGGGGTGAGATTAGGCACTGCTCGCTGACTTCCTGCCTCTGACCCTCACTTGGGCTGGATGCTGCTGCCCACTGAAGATGGTGTGGGGGAGGGATGGAGGGGGAGGGGAGATGGTGTGGGGGAGGGATGGAGGGGGAGAGAAGATGGTGTGGGGGAAGGAAGATAGTGTGGGGGGAGGGATGGAGGGGGAGGGAAGATGATGTGGGGGGGAGGGGGGGAGGGGGAGGGACGGGGGAGGGAGAGGGGGGAAGGGAGAAGAAGGGAGTTCGTGGGTAGGTGTTGTTGTCTGTCTGTCTGTCTGTGTCTGTTTATCTGTCTATCTATGTATCTGCTTGCACTTATCTTTTTCTTTACAGCAAAGGAGACAGTTCAAGGGCATTAAAAGAAAACAATAATGAAAAAAAAAAAGCCCGCTACTCACTGCTCCGAGTACAGAGGAGTGGCCGAAAGAGCGGTCAATTTCGGGAGGAGTCCTGATCTATGTCTATCTATCTATCTATCTATCATTTCTTCCACTGACCTATCTCTGTATCTCTTTCTGTATGTCTATCTATCTATTTATCTTTCTTGCCATCTATGTTTATATATCTATCACTATATGTTTATCTATCTGTCTGTCTATCTATATAATTTCTTCCACTTACCTATCTCTATATCTCTTTCTGTCTGTCTCTCTATCTATTTATCTTTCTTGCCATCTATGTTTATCTATCTATCAATATATGTCTATCTATCTATCTATCATCTGTCTATCTATTTCTACCACACGTAATTAAACTCAAAATGCAAGTAGGTAGGAACAGACATCATCATCATCATCATCATCATCATCATCACCTTCACGTGACAAGAGAGGCAATCTCACGAACGAACGAACATTCCCGTACCCAACACCTTCATCATCATCATCAGCAGCAGCTCAGGCGGCAAAGGTCACGGCGGTCACCTGTTGCCGCGGTCACGTTGTTCATTAAAGCTTCTCCTGTGCCTCGGTTCCCATCGGGCGACCGTGCTGACGAGGCCGCCCCGCCACAGGCCTGTGTGTGGGGTGGCGTCACACAACAGTCAGCTCCTTCATGGCGCGCCGGTCCCACTCTGTATTTCCCACCGTGACGATTTCGTTACTCTTGAAGCAACGAAATGATAGGCAGTGAGTTTAGGGAGGCGGTGGCTGAGTGGTCAATTTGCGGGTGCGGTGTTTTGGAGGGCCCGGGTTCAAGTCCCGCCCGCCGCCACAAGCTGACAATTTTCAGTCATCGCTGAGTGGCTTAAAACTACCACATGCTATCCTGAAGACCGCCCGTGAAACCGAACTCAAGATCAACTCTAAAGAGGATCAAAGATGAGCTCCGGAGGGCAGCATGAGCCAAGTAAGAATGGCGTCACTTTGAAAATAACTTGCCTGCGCCGTTACTACCTGGGACCGACCACCAAACCCCACCAAGAAAGACTATAGGCTGAACTTAAAAAAAAAAAAAAAATAAAATAAAACACTGAACTAGTATGGTAGTTTCAACATTATACTGAGCCGCTATGTATTTTGTGCGTTAAAAATATAACTTTCTTTTTTCTACTGTTGGGGAAATGATTCAGGCGTTACAAGATTTAATGCCTTCCTGTCGCTGGTCATAATGAGGTCACGCCACACAGCCGTCAGCTCCTCGTGACACGCCTCTCACCTGTCACGTTGGCCGGCCTCTGTTCTCGGCGTGATGGTTCTCGTGTGATCCTCCCCTCGGTGGCGCGTCAGCAGTGGCCGGCAAGCAGCGCTGACTCAGGCGTCGGTCAGCAGGAGGTGATGAGGGCTGCTTAATGAGGAGGTGTTAAGGGCAGGTGAAGGGCGGCATGTAACCTGGTGATCTCTAAACCAGCGTGTCTTGACCTTTTCTGACCTCAGCATCACTTATCAAATCAAGACAGGTCAGGACCATTCAAATTGACTTCTTCGACTATAAATCACTATAAATGGGTTACAAAGACTCTATGAGATTCTGCACCATTGAGTAACTAGAAAAGGTTGCTCTGTTTACGTTTCCTGAGCTCAGCATCCCAGTATTTACTATTTAGCTCACAATAACTCAGCACCTCTCGAGATTGACTTTGACTAATCAGCGGTTACTATAAATGGGTTAGAAAGACTTAATGAACGTCTGTACCGTAAAGTAAATCGAAAAATGACGTTTGATATACCTCTCCTGACCTCAGCATCCTTGTATTCAGAGCAGGACAAGTCAGCACACCTTGAGATTGACTTTGACTAATTAGCGGTTACTATAAATGGGTTACAAAAACTTAATGAGCTTCTGCACCGTAAAGTAAATCGAAAAATGATGTTTGATATACCTCTCCTGAGCTCAGCATCCTTGTATTCAGGTTATGACAGCTCAGCACCTCTTGAGAATGACTTTGATCAGCACCCCTTGGTTACGAAGACTTGATGAGCTTCTGCACCATTGAGTAAATCGAATAATGACGTTCTCTTTACCTTTAATGAACTCAGCATCCTTGTATTCAGAGCAAGACAAGTCAGCACACCTTGAGATTGACTTTGACTAATTAGCGGTTACTATAGAAGGGTTACAAAGACTTAATGAACTTCTGCACCGTAAAGTAAATCGAAAAATGACGTTTGATATACTTCTCCTGAGCTCAGCATCCTTGTATTCAGAGCAGGACAAGTCAGCACACCTCGAGATTGACTTTGACTAATCAGCGGTTACTATAAATGTGTTACAAGGACTTAATGAACTTCTGCACCATAAAGTAAATCGTAAAATGACGTTCTCTTTATCTTTCCTGACCTCAGCATCCTTGTGTTCAGGTTAGGATGCTCAGCTCCTCTTGAGAATGACTTTGATCAGCACCTCTTATAATTAGATAGATAAGATAAATAAATACGAAAGACAAACAAACAGACAGAGAGAAAGACACTCATCATGTTATATTTTAAAACAAACAAACGACTAACAAATCAAAGAAAAAAAAAACAGCCAACAATAAAAATACTGAAAAACAAACAAACAAACACGTAATAAACAATAAATAAAAACAACAAACAACACACCAAGACACGACAAAACACAACAACCCACAACAACACAACAACACAACACGGAAATGAAAAGAAACATGAAAAGAACGGAACAAAACCCGCTTGACTTGACTGAGCCGAGCCCGCACGACTGAACTGAAAGAAACGGACGAACCAACACACGGACGAACAGACGCGTGCATGTGTGTGTGTGTTCTGCGGGAAGGAAGGAAGCTGAGGGGATCCGGGGGAGGCTGCTGGGGTCCGGGGGTAACAGTGGAGGTCCGGGGGTGACTGTGGGGGTCCGGGAACAGGAGGGAAGTTGAGAGGGTCCGGGGTGGCTGCAAGGGCTTGGGGAGGCTGCTGGGGTCTAGGGGAGGCTGCTGGGGTCTGGGGAAGGCTGCTGGGGTCTGGGGGAGGCTGCTGGGGTTCTGTGGTGGCTGCTGGGGTATGGGGGCGGCTGCTGGGGTCCGAGGTTGGCTGCTGGGGTCCGAGGGTGGCTGCAGGGGTTCGGGGGTAACAGTGGAGGTCCGGGATTGACTGTGGGGGTCCGGGAACAGGAGGGAAGCTGGGGAGTCTGGGGTAACAATGGGGTCTGGGATTGACTGGGGGTCTGGGAACAAGAGGGAAGCTGGGGAGTCTGGGGTGGCTGCAGGGGTCTGGGGTAACAGTGGGGTCTGGATTGACTGTGGGGGTCTGGGAACAGGAGGAAGCTGAGGGGGTCTGGGAGGCTGCAGGGGTCCGGGGTAACAGTGGGGGTCTGGATTGACTGGGGGTCTGGGAACAAGAGGGAAGCTGGGGAGTCTGGGGTGGCTGCAGGGTCCGGGGGTAACAATGGGGGTCCGGGATTGACTGTGGGGGTCCGGGAACAAGAGGGAAGCTGGGGAGTCTGGGGTGGCTGCAGGGGTCTGGGGTAACAGGGGGTCTGGGATTGACTGTGGGGGTCCGGGAACAGTAGGGAAGCTGAGGGGGTCTGGGAGGCTGCAGGGGTCTGGGGTAACAGTGGGGGTCCGGGATTGACTGTGGGGGTCCGGGAACAGTAGGGAAGCTGGGGGAGTCCGGGGAGGCTGCAGGGGTCTGGGGGTAACAGTGGGGGTTCGGGATTGACTGTGGGGGTCCGGGAACAGGAGGGAAGCTGAGGGGTCTGGGAGGCTGCAGGGTCTGGGGTAACAGTGGGGGTCCGGGATTGACTGTGGGGGTCCGGGAACAAGAGGGAAGCTGGGGAGTCTGGGGTGGCTGCAGGGGTCCGGGGGTAACAGTGGGGGTCCGGGATTGACTGTGGGGGTCCGGGAACAGGAGGGAAGCTGAGGGGTCTGGGGAGGCTGCAGGGGTCTGGGGTAACTGTGGGGGTCCGGGTTGGACTGTGGGGGTCCGGGAACAGGAGGGAAGCTGGGGGAGTCCGGGGGTGGCTGCAGGGGTCCGGGGGTAACAGTGGGGGTCCGGGATTGACTGTGGGGGTCCGGGAACAGGAGGGAAGCTGAGGGGTCCGGGGAGGCTGCAGGGGTCCGGGGGTAACAGTGGGGGTCCGGGATTGACTGTGGGGGTCCGGGAACAGGAGGGAAGCTGAGGGGGTCAGTGGAGGCTGCAGGGGTCTGGGGGTAACAGTGGTGGTTCGGGATTGACTGTGGGGGTCCGGGAACAGGAGGGAAGCTGAGGGGTCTGGGAGGCGGCCGGGGTCGGGGGGGAACAGTGGGGGTCCGGGATTGACTGTGGGGGTCCGGGAACAGGAGGGAAGCTGAGGGGGTCCGGGGAGGCTGCAGGGGTCTGGGGGTAACAGTGGGGGTTCGGGATTGACTGTGGGGGTCCGGGAACAGGAGGGAAGCTGGGGGAGTCCGGGGTGGCTGCAGGGGTCCGGGGTAACAGTGGGGTCCGGGATTGACTGTGGGGTCTGGGAACAGGAGGGAAGCTGAGGGGGTCCGGGGAGGCTGCAGGGGTCTGGGGGTAACAGTGGGGGTTCGGGATTGACTGTGGGGGTCCGGGAACAGGAGGGAAGCTGCGGGGTTCCGGGGGTGGCTGCTGGGGTCTGGGGGAGGCTGCAGGGGTCCGGGATTGACTGTGGGAGTCCGGGAACAGGAGGGAAGCTGCAGGGGCTTGAAAGGCTGCTAGGGTGTGGGGGAGGCTGCTGGGGTCCGGGGGTGACTGTGGGGGTCCGGGAACAGGAGGGAGGAGGTCCGACCCTTACCCTCCGCTGGATTGGTTTTGCAAGCGTCCATCACCCAGAATGAAAGGACTTCCTGTTGTTGTTCCTTGCGTGGCCTCGGGGCGTGAACTCTTACACAAGGAAACAAGGCGTCTGCGAGGGGCCAACCACAACAAGGAGGCTGCTAGAGGCCGGCCCCGCGCTCCACACAAGGCGGCTACAGAGGCATTAGCATCCCCCATCTGTCATCCTCTTCCATAAATCCATCACGCCACCCTCGGGAACTTTACTCAAGGATACTTTGGATGCGCCAGGAAACAAGGACTCTGCAGGGGGCCGGTTAGTCAGTTTACCATTGAAAGGGATGAAAGAATGGAGAGGCTGGTTAACTCTTGCATAAGGGATTGGGACAGTATACAGTGAAAGGGATGAAAGAATGGAGATGCTGGTTCAAGAGGAGGGTATCAGGACACCTCTCCTCCCGAAACTGACTTATCTTTCGGCCACCTCTTTGGATTCTTTTTAGGAGCAGCGAGTAGCGGGCTTTTTTTTTATTAATGTTTACTTTTTTGTGCCCTTGAGCTGTCTCCTTTGCTGTAAAAAAAAAAAAAAAAAAAACTCTTGCATAAGGGATTGGGACAGATATAGTGAAAGGGATGAAAGAATGAAGATGCTGGTTAACTCTTGCATAAAGGATTGGGACAGTATACAGTGAAAGGGATGAAAGAATGGAGATGCTGGTTAACTCTTGCATAAGGGATTGGGACAGTATACAGTGAAAGGGATGAAAGAATGGAGATGCTGGTTAACTCTTGCATAAGGGATTGGGACAGTATACAGTGAAAGGGATGAAAGAATGGAGATGCTGGTTAACTCTTGCATAAAGGATTGGGACAGTATACAGTGAAAGGGATGAAAGAATGAAGAGGCTGGTTAACTCTTGCATAAGGGATTGGGACAGTATACAGTGAAAGGGATGAAAGAATGAAGAGGCTGGTTAACTCTTGCATAAGGGATTGGGACAGTATACAGTGAAAGGGATGAAAGAATGAAGAGGCTGGTTAACTCTTGCATAAGGGATTGGGACAGTATACAGTGAAAGGGATGAAAGAATGAAGATGCTGGTTAACTCTTGCATAAAGGATTGGGACAGTATACAGTGAAAGGGATGAAAGAATGAAGATGCTGGTTAACTCTTGCATAAGGGATTGGGACAGTATACAGTGAAAGGGATGAAAGAATGAAGATGCTGGTTAACTCTTGCATAAGGGGTTGGGACAGTATACAGTGAAAGGGATGAAAGAATGAAGATGCTGGTTAACTTTTGCATAAGGGATTGGAACAGATATAGTGAAAGGGATGAAAGAATGAAGATGCTGGTTAACTCTTGCATAAGGGATTGGAACAGATATAATGAAAGGGATGAAAGAATGAAGTTGCTGGTTAACTCTTGCATAAGGGATTGGAACAGATATAATGAAAGGGATGAAAGAATGAAGATGCTGGTTAACTCTTGCATAAGGGATTGAGACACTATACATTAAGATACGACAGTAAGCCACCATTTAGTTTATACATATTCAACAAGAGGCCAAATATCAACTTTAAATCAGTATGCCCAAAAATACAGCAAGAAGTCAGTCAGTTGGTCTACAGTGAACGCAAAGCAGCTCCTGAAAACCTCATATCTATTGTTGGTCATCCACGTGCTATCGGCGTCACTATAAAATTATCCAGTCGCACCACCAAGGACAGGGGCCACTTGCCGACCCCCGCGAGGGCAGCCCACATGTACCGTACGACTTCCACGTTGAACAATACAGTCCTCGGTAATTGATCTGACCTTTGTTTTAAACCTTCGATCTTAAACTGTCAGAGGGTGAAGAACATAACCTCGTGAGAGAAGATCGTATAAAAAGATACATAAGCACACGCAAGGATACATAAGAATACAATAAGATACAGAACGACATAAACACACACAAGGATACATAAGAATACAATAAGATACAGAACGACATAAACACACACAAGGATACATAAGAATACAATAAGATACAGAACGACATAAACACACACAAGGATACATAAGAATACAATAAGATACAGAACGACATAAACACACACAAGGATACATAAGAATACAATAAGATACAGAAGCGTAGATAAGGATACACGAATACAGATAAGAACATACAGAGGACTACAGAAACATACTCAAAGATACTTATGGATACATGAACTTAAAAAAGGATACATACACATACTAAAGATATACAAGGACACAGAAGCATACATAAGGATACACGAACATACTACAGAGTGATACACGAAGATACACAAGAATACCACACGAACACATACACGGATATACAAATTCTCTCTCTCTCTCTCTCTCTCTCTCTCTCTCTCTTTTGGCCACTCATCTATACAATTTTTCATATGGGCAGTGATTAGCGGACTTTTTTTTTTTTTTGTTATTTTTTTGCCCGTGAGCTGCTTCCTTTACTGCGCACACACACACACACACACACACACACACACAGGTAAACAAGGGATGAGCAGGAGACCACGGAGTCCAGTCACGCACATCAAGTAGGCTAACAACCACCACGAACAAGACTAGTGAGGCAGGTTAGCATATCAGCCTAACACAACACACGCTCGCCCTCACCTCAGCCACGTCGCTAGGTAAACACACACACACACACACACACACACACACATGCACATTCAACGGCAGAGAGGCGCCAGTGACACGCACACACACACACGCACGCACGCACACCTTATCAACTAATTTCCAGAACGCATCTCCCACTCACCAATCAAGACCTCGTTTGCTGTATATCTCAAAGCATCACTCTTACTCGTGGCCAGCATTTTGTAACCCCAAACTCCATTAACTTACTAACTCATTCCTTTCGTTATCCGTGTGTTGTGGGTGGCTGTCACGAGTGTATGGGGAAGGTATTTGTATCGTACGTACGGCAGACGCGTTCCGGGGCACCGCCTACGAAGAACGGCCAATCAGACGTTAGTTTTCACCGAGGATGTAAAGGGGTAGGGTGCCGCTCACGCCGACCTCAGAGGCTTGTGTTGACCTCCCGTGCTATTGTGTTTTGAGCCGCTGGTCCTGTGGCGTTGTGCAGGGCTGGGCAGGGGCGGCAAGAGGGCAACCGGTGCGCGTGACGGAGACGCAGACGCAGGGAAAGAGTGGCGGAGTTTTTGTGAGCGAGTGTGTTTGTGTGTGTGTGTGTGTGTGTGTTCCACGCCTCAAGCTTCCTCTCCCTCGTTGTACTGTCACGGCGGCGGCGGCGGCGTTGATGGTGGTGGTGGCGGTGCTCTCTGGTAAAACTCGAGCCTTCCCGTGTCTTCCCTGAGGACTTCAATACCTGTAGAACACCTGCCCAACGTTACACCTGTCCCGTGAACCCAGCATCGTCTATTGCCCCACGTTATATCTTTACGGTGTTGTTCTTGTGGTAGTGATGGTGGTGCCTCATCGGTATAACTCAAGCCTTCCCGTGTCGTTCCTGAGGACTTTCGTACCTGTAGAACACCTGGCCTAACGTTCTACCTGTCCCGAAACAAATTAATTATCCCACGTTCTGTCAAGGTGATGGTGATTGTGGTGGTGGTGCTGTCCGGTAAAAGTCAAGCCTTCCCGTGTCTTTCCTGAGGCTCAAGCGCACCTGTAAAATACCTGACCAACGCTGTACCTGTCCCATGAAAGTTTTAATTATCGTCTCTTACCTCACGTTCTGTCCAAGTGATGATGATGATAGTTATGGTGCTGCTTCTACGGTAATATTCAAGCCTTCTCGTGTCTTACCTGAGGACTAAACAATCTATAGAACACCTGCCCAAAAGTTACACCTGTCCCGTGAGGTAATTAAGCATCCTCTCTTATCGCACGTTCTGTCAAGGTGGTGGTGATAATGGTGGTGCTCTACGGTAAAACCCAGCCTTCCCGTGTCTTACCTGAGGACTAAACAATCTATAGAACACCTGCCCAAAAGTTACACCTGTCCCGTGAGGTAATTAAGCATCCGTCCTTACCTCACGTTACACTCTCACGGTGCCATTCTGTTAGTGTTGGTGGTGGAGAAAGCAGTGAAGTGAAGGACCGCTTATAACACTCACTCACCCACGAAACTCATATATGTGGACTTACCTGTAGAAAACCACACAGCCGCACCTCGTCTCACCTGGCCCAGCATCCACTTGACTTATCTCCCAGCCAGCGGTGTTGTTATGGTGATATTAGTGAAGTGAAGGACCGCTTATAAGAATCATCCACGTTACTGTTTATATATGGACTTGCCTATTGAAAACCCCACCGTCACCCCTGCCCCCAGCATCCACCTGACCCATCTCCTACGGCTTATTACGCAAGGTAGCATCTGAAGCGGTTTGTCGGGAGCGAAGCGTGATCGATAGGCCGACAAACAGAGGCGGTGACTTTTGTGTTGTGTTGCGTGTTGTGTGTGTGTTGTGTAAGGACTGGACGAGACTTAGCGGTGGGAGAGGTGTATTAGACGAAGCTCCTTGTCATCATAAGCGACGGCGAGGAAAAGCGACGAGTGGCAGGTCAGTGAGGGAGTGTGTTGGTAAGAGTTTCATGGCTTATTCCTTTTTTCTCTCATCTCTTTCTCTTTCTTTATTTGTTTTTAATTCTTCATCTATTTCTCTTTTTTTATCTTTCTCTTTTTTAACCTCTTTCTCTTTATCTGTTTCTCATTCTCTCTCTCTCTCTCTCTCACCCATATCAGGACGCAAGCGTTCTCGAAGATTAGAAACTTGCCTTATGAGGGAAGACTGAAGCATTTAAATCTGCATTCTCTAGAAAGGCACACGTTACGAGGAATGTTAATAGAGTATTAGTTGTAAAAGAGCCGGGTAGGGCACGTAGCAATAGGTTTAAGTTCGATAGATTAATATTCAACAAAGACACAGGCAAGGTCGTGGATGAGTGGAACAGGCTTGGCAGTCATGTTGTGGATGCCAATAACACAGATACACTCAAGAAGAGGTTGGATAAATTCATGGATAGTGAGGTTAGGTGGGGTTAGACTCACAGGAGATGCCTTGTGTAGACCAACCGTCCTTTTGCAGCCTCTTTTTTTTTTTTTTTTTTTTTTTTACAGCTAGGAGAAAGAAAAAAGCCCGCTTCTTCCTATTCATGTTCTCTCTGTCCCACCATTAATAACCTTTTTTTTTTCTCTTCTTCCGCAGGTTTGTGGTGGTGCATCTTCCCTTTGTCTTGAGTTTGCTACACTGTTACCAATCAGCCAGCCAGTTCGAACCTCGTCTTGGCTGGCAGGAGCATTCAGTAAGGTCAGGGTGCTTGTGTTAGTCAGGGGTGGGGTCTCTCTCTCTCTCTCTCTCTCTCTGTTGTTTGTCTTTTTCCCTTTCAGTTTGTCTTTTTCTTTCTCTCTCTATCTATTAATTTGTTTTTCCCTTTTCTCTATTTGCCTGTCTTTCTTTCTGCCTGTCTGCTAACTCCCTTTTGTTTGTTTGTCTATTATATATTTTTTTTCACGCGAGCGGCTTTCTTTACTGTAAAAAAAAGTATCATCAAACAAGTAATACAAAAACTATCTATTACACTCACTCAGTAACCTAAACAACATAATTTTAACGTTAGCCACAGTAAATTTAAGGGTACGGGACTTTTTTTCTGTATTTCCCTGTATGGAAGGATGTACGGATCTATGTATGGAAGGATTTCTTTGTATGTATATCTGCCCTTTTTCTTTTTATAAGCGAAATTCGTGTCCCTAACATACTTAAAACCACTCAAAACACACCATTGCCAGAGGCTCTTCAGTGAGTTATCAGATAGACTCTCCATTGCCTCCCATTCTATCACTCTCACTAAATACTATAAACAACTCTAAATATACTAATCCAAGATACACGTTTTCCTCTGTCTAACTTCATGGCACTAACAACTCCCCCATTATCAGAGGCTCTTCAGTGGGTTATCTAAGAGACTCTCCATTAGGCCTCCCATTCTGTCACTCTTTCACTAAATACTATAAACAACTCTCAATATACTAATCCAAGATACACATTCTGTCTGACTTCACGGCACTAACAACTCCCCCATTACCAGAGACTTTTCATTGGGTTATCTAATAGACTCTCCATTAGGCCTCCCATTCTATCACTCTTTCACTAAATACTATAAACAACTCTAAATACACTAATCCAAGATACACATTCTGTCTGACTTCACGGCACTAACAACTCCCCCATTACCAGAGACTTTTCATTGGGTTATCTAATAGACTCCCCATTAGGCCTCCCATTCTATCACTCTTTCACTAAATACTATAAACAACTCTAAATACACTAATCCAGGACACACATTTCTCTCTGTCTGACTTCATGGCACTAACAACTCTCCCATTGTGTTAGAGGCTTTTCAGTGGGTTATCTAATAGACTCTTAATTGCTTCCCAGTCTATCACTCACTAAATACTATAAACAACTCTAAATACACTAATCCAGGATACACATTTTTTCCTCTGTCTTACTTCATGGCACCTGCAACACCCACGTAGGTATTATAAGACACTTTTCCTTCTCGCATCAACTTTTTTTAAAGGTCAAAGAGGGGATCAATCGGGCTCTAATGAGTGTTTTTTTAGGTTCACGGTACAGAGGAAAGGTCACACTACCACCAGGGTCATAAAACTACCTCTGGAAATGCTCAAAACTCCTAGGATAGCCTTGTCAAATATGTTCTTCTAGGTTCATGGTACAGAAGAAGGGTCAGACTACCACCAGGGTCATAAAACTACCTCTGGAAATGCTCAAAACTCCTAGGATAGCCTTGTCAAATATGTTCTTCTAGGTTCATGGTACAGAACAGGGATCAAACTACCACCAAGGTCATAAAACTACCCCTGGATATGCTCAAAACTCCTAGGAAAGCCTTGTCAAATATGTTCTTCTAGGTTCATGGTACAGAAGAAAGGTCCGACTACCACCAGGGTCATAAAACTACCCCTGGAAATGCTCAAAACTCCTAGGAAAGCCTTGTCAAATATGTTCTTCTAGGTTCATGGTACAGAAGAAGGATCAAACTACCACCAGGGCCATAAAACTGCTGGAAATGCCCACAACTACGAAAGCCTTGTCAAATATGTTCTTCTAGGTTCACCGCGATACAGAAGAAGGGTCAAACTACCACCAGGGTTATAAAACTACTAGAAATGCCCACAACTACGAAAGCCTTGTCAAATATGTTCTTCTAGGTCCACCACGATACACAAGAAGGGTCAAACTACCACCAGGGTTATAAAACTACTAGAAATGCCCACAACAACGAAAGCCTTGTCAAATATGTTCTCGGTTCATGGCACAGAAGAAAGATCAAACTACCACCAGGGTTATAAAACTACTGGAAATGCCCACAACTATGAAAGCCTTGTCAAATACGTCCTTCTAGGTTCAGGGTACAGAAGAAGGATCAAACTACCACCAGGGTCATAAAACTATACCCCTGGAAATGCTCAAAACTCCTTGGAAAGCCTTTGCAAATATGTGTACTTGGGCGTGTAATGTTTTAAAATAAGACCCCCATTATCAGAGGCTTTTTAGTGGTTTATCTGATAGACTCTCCGTTGACTGCCCTTCTGCGCCCGGGCTGTCTTATCAAGGGTCGGAGGTTGATAAGGCGAGTCAGGCTGAGCAAGCTTTCTCATTTGCATCACATAAGTACTTGGTCGATCATGTCAGGCGGCGAGTGATGTTAGTTAAGACTCTTGGTGGGGTTGACCTGGAGGGGATAGATAGATAGTTAGAGACAGACAGACAGATGGATAGATAGATAAATAGATAGGGACAGACAAGCGGATAGATAGATTGGTAGATATAAAAGAAATAGACATAAATAAACAGGAAAACAGATAGGGAGATAGATTGTTAGATAGACTTACAGAAAATGAGAGAGAGAGAGAGAGAGAGAGAGAGAGAGAGAGAGAGAGAGAGAGAGAGAGAGAGAGAGAGAGAGAGAGAGAGAGAGAGAGACAGACAGACAGACAGACAGACAGACAGATAGATGGGTAGACAGATAGATAGGGAAAGGGACAAACAGGCAGATAGATTGATAGATAGATATAAAAGAAATAGACATAATTAAACAGGAAAACAGATAGGGAAATAGACAGATAGATAGACTTACATAAAATGGAGAGAGATAGCAGACAGACAGATAGATGGGTAGATAGGTAGATAGGGAAAGGGACAAACAGGCAGATAGATTGATAGATAGATATAAAATAAATAGACATAATTAAACAGGAAAACAGATAGGGAAATAGACAGATAGATAGACTTACATAAAATGGAGAGAGATAGCAGACAGACAGATAGATGGGTAGATAGGTAGATAGGGAAAGGGACAGACAAGCAGATAGATTGATAGATAGATATATATGCAATAGACATAATTAAACAGGAAAACAGATGGGTAGATAGATAGTTAGATAGACTTACAGAAAATGAGAGAGATAGACAGACAGTCACAGAACGCCATAGACAGATAGGCATGAAAACATAGATATAATAGACAAACAGATAGATAGACAGACAGGAAGATAGATAGATATAATACAGACAGACAGACAGACACAGAACGCCATAGACAGATAGGCATGAAAACATAGCTATAATAGACAAACAGATAGATAGACAGACAGGAAGATAGATAGATGTAATACAGACAGACAGACAGACACAGAACGCCATAGACAGATAGGCATGAAAACATAGATATAATAGACAAACAGATTTATAGACAGACAGGAAGATAGATAGATAAAATACAGACATACATACAGACAGACAGACAGACATATTATAACTCATAGAAAGGCACAGAGAAGGGGTATCGGCGGTGTCTGATGTCTGTGCACAATAGGCGGCTTGATGTCTGTGGCGAGGGGGGGGGAGGGGGGGGGAGGGGGGAGAGAGGAGGGGGGTATCATAGGGCATCCGTGACAGACATTTCTAGTTCGAAGCTTTTAGAAGGGGAAGATTTTAAAAATGTACTTCATCCTTCTTTTTCTACAATAAGGGCAAGCTGAAACTGGGTCATTTAAAGCATTACCACAAATTCGTTAAGTCAGAGAAAACAACATATAAGACTGGGGGTGAAAGAGGGGGCGGAGGGGGAGGGGGGTTGAGGGAGAGGCGGTGGATCTTAGGACATCGGCAACAGACATTCCTACTTCGAAGCTTTTAGAAGGGGAAGCTTTTAATAATGTCCCATCTTTTTTTTTTTTTTTTGTTTTTTTTTACAGTAGAGGAAGCAGCTCAAAGGCAAAAAAAAAAGGAAATAATAATGAAAAAAAGCCCGCTATTCGCTGCTCTACAATAAGGGGAAGCTAAAACTAGATCATATAAAGTTATACCACAAATTCGCTAAGTCAAAGAAGAAAAGAAGATAAGATGAAGGTTTTAAAAGTGTCATTCATCCGATATTTTATACGATAAGAAGGACAAAAGTAAAACAAACTATACGAAGAAAAAATTATATTAAAATAACAAAAGATATTTATTATATTACTGCCAGATTGAAAAGACTACCAATGTGTTTTTGTTTTTTGTTTTTTTTAGTTGGTAATAATTGAGGCCGAGTTTGGAATTTGGCCGAGAGAGTCAGAGTATAAGGTTATGACGCAGATACAGAAAGACTCCTCAGGCTTATCACCTCGTGCCAGATTTAAAAGACTACCATTGTCTTTTGAGTTGGTAATAATTGAGGCTGAGTTTGGAATATGGCCGAGACTCATAGTATAAGGTTAAAACATAGATACCGAGAGAATCAGAGCATAAGGTTATGACGCAGATACAGAAAGACTCCGCAGGCTTATCACCTCGTGCCAGATTTAAAAGACTACCACTGTTTTTTGAGTTGGTAATAATTGAGGCTGAGTTTGGAATTTGGCCGAGAGAGACAGAGTATAAGGTTAAGACTCCTCAGGCTTCTTACATCGTGCCAGATTTAAAAGACTACCATTGGTTTTTTTTTGAGTTGGTAATAATTGACCCTGAGTTTGGAATATGGCCGAGACTCATAGTATAAGGTTAAAACATAGATGCCAAGAGATTCCTAGTATAAGGTTATGACGCAGATACAGAAAGACTCCGCAGGCTTATCACCTCGTGCCAGATTTAAAAGACTACCACTGTTTTTTGAGTTGGTAATAATTGAGGCTGAGTTTGAAATTTGGCCGAGAGAGTCAGAGTATAAGGTTAAGACTCCTCAGGCTTCTTACATCGTGCCAGATTTAAAAGACTACCATTGTTTTTTTTGAGTTGGTAATAATTGAGAAAGAGTCTGGAATTTGGCCGAGAGTCATACTATAAGGTTAAAACATAGATGCCAAGAGATTCCTAGTATAAGGTTAAGACGCAGATACAGAAAGACTCATCAGGCTTATCACCTCGTGCCAGATTTAAAAGACTACCACTGTTTTTTGAGTTGGTAATAATTGAGGCTGAGTTTGGAATTTGGCCGAGAGAGACAGAGTATAAGGTTAAGACTCCTCAGGCTTCTTACATCGTGCCAGATTTAAAAGACTACCATTGGTTTTTTTTTGAGTTGGTAATAATCGAGGCTGAGTTTGGAATATGGCCGAGACTCATAGTATAAGGTTAAAACATAGATGCCGAGAGAGTCTGAGTATAAGGTTATGACGCAGATACAGAAAGACTCCTCAGGCTTCTCACATCGTTCCAGATTTAAAAGACTACCACTGTTTTTTGAGTTGGTAATAATTGAGGCTGAGTTTGGAATTTGGCCGAGAGTGTCATAGCGTAAGTTTAGGACGTAGATTCAGAAAGATTTCTCAGCCTATTGTCGCTATTATAAGAAACTTTCGCTTCTCATATCGGCTATTTCTGAAGGTCAAAGAGGGGGTCAGTCGGGTTCTAATGAGTGTTTCTTGAGGTTCACGGTACAGAAGAATGGTCAAACTATCATCAGGGTCATAAAACTACTACTGGAAATGACCCAAACTCCTACGACAGCCTTGCCAAATTATGTTCTTCTAGGTTCATGGTACAGAAGAAGGGTCAAACTACCACCAGGGTCATAAAACTACTACTGGAAATGCCAAAAACTCCTACGAAAGCCTTGTCAAATAAGTTCTTTTAGGTTCACGGTACAGAAGAAGGGTCAAACTACCACCAGGGTCATAAAACTACTGGAAATGCCCACAAATCCAACGAAAGCCTTGTCAAATAAGTTCTTTTAGGTTCACGGTACAGAAGAAGGGTCAAACTACCACCAGGGTCAAAAAACTACTCCTGGAAATGCCCATAACTCCTACGAAAGCCTTGTCAAATAAGCTCTTTTAGGTTCACGGTACAGAAGAAGGGTCAAACTACCACCAGGGTCAAAAAACTACTACTGGAAATGCCCATAACTCCTACGAAAGCCTTGTCAAATAAGTTCTTTTAGGTTCACGGTACAGAAGAAGGGTCAAACTACCACCAGGGTCATAAAACTACTCCTGAAAATGCCAAAAACTCCTACGAAAGCCTTGTCAAATAAGTTCTTTTAGGTTCACGGTACAGAAGAAGGGTCAAACTACCACCAGGGTCATAAAACTACTCCTGGAAATGCCAAAAACTCCTACGAAAGCCTTGTCAAATAAGTTCTTTTAGGTTCACGGTACAGAAGAATGGTCAAACTACCACCAGGGTCATAAAACTACTCCTGGAAATGCCCATAACTCCTACGAAAGCCTTGTCAAATATGTTCTTCTAGGTTCATGTTACAGAAGAAGGGTCAAACTACCACCAGGGTCATAAAACTACTCATGAAAATGCCAAAAACTCCTACGAAAGCCTTGTCAAATATGTTCTTCTAGGTTCATGTTACAGAAGAAGGGTCAAACTACCACCAGGGTCATAAAACTACTCATGAAAATGCCAAAAACTCCTACGAAAGCCTTGTCAAATATGTGTTCTTGGACTGCTCAATGTTTTATAATACGACCCCATGTTCCTGGGTTCTGATGCTCTCTTGTTGTTGCATACGTTAGGTGTTTATGGTAAATGGGTGGATGAAAGAACGCCAGATAGAATAAATTAAGGAGGAATGTATATACGTACAGAGCTGTGTGAATGTTAAGTGGTGTGTGTGTGTGTGTGTGTGTGTGTGTGTGTGTGTGTGTGTGTGTGTGTGTGTGAACAAGAGAGAGAGAGAGAGAGAGAGAGAGAGAGAGAGAGAGAGAGAGAGAGAGAGAGAGAGAGAGAGAGAGAGAGAGAGAGAGAGAGAGAGAGAGAGAGAGAGAAAAAAATATACAGAATGGGGAACAAATGAAGAATGAGAAATAGATAAAGAGAAAGAGGTTAAAAAAGAGAAAAATAAAGAGAGAGAGAGAGAGAGAGAGAGAGAGAGAGAGAGAGAGAGAGAGAGAGAGAGAGAGAGAGAGAGAGAGAGAGAGAGAGAGAGAGAGATTAGGGTGCCCAGTGATGTCATTCAGTACATGTTGTTTGCCTCAGTGACTCCAGGACGCTGTACATTTATGAGCTTTTCTTTTATTTATTTTTTCTTCGTTCTGCGCCGCGATGTGTCTAAGTTGCCGAGGTACCGAGTCTACATGATGAGCGCGTGTACGTCCTCTGAATGCTGATGTAGGTTACGCAACACACACACACACACACACACACACACACACACTGACAGACTAGCGGACAAGTTAATATGCGGACGCTGAAAAAAAAAACACACACATGCACTCACCTTGTCAAACAGAACAGCTAGGCAAACACACACACACACACACACACACACACACACTCTTCCCTTCCATTCCTCCCCGCCCCCACACACATTCAGACCCCCTTCCCCTCCCACACAGAACCCCTTCCCCCCTCCCCCCTCCCTCACCCACACACTTACCCCCTCCTCCCCCTCCCCTCACACACCATCTTTAGGGAAACAGCAGCAGCAGCAGGAGCGCCGCTACGCCCCGCTGAATCAATCAATGCAGGCAGCGGCAGCAGCAGCGGCGCGCGTTATTGAGCGTTGCGTCACGCACCGGCCCGCAGCAGATGACCTGTTGAGGGCTGGCCGAGGGGCGCCACCACCCCCGCCGCCCCGCTGTGTTGCTGTGCTGCTGTGTTGCCGGGCCGAGGTGTTCGTGGGGACGCTCGTGTTGCTATGTCATGCGAGGGGTCCTGAGGTGCTGTGCTGCTGTGTCGCTGGGCCAAGGTGTTCGTGAGGGTATTACTGTTGCCATGTCATGCGAGGGGTCTTGAGGTGCTGTGCTGCTGTGTTGCTGTGGTGCTGGGTCAAGATGGCTGTGGGGGTGTCACTGTTGCCATGTCTTGCGAGGGGTACTGAGGTGCTGAGATGCTGTGGTGCTGGGTCAAGATGGCTGTGGGGGTGTCACTGTTGCCATGTCTTGCGAGGGGTCCTGAGGTGCTGTGCTGTTGTTTCCTGGTGGTCGGGTGTTCTCGCTGCGCCTTGTCCTTATGTTGTTTTATGTCTCAACGAAAACACCTCAGCACATATTTTCAAACATTTCGGGGCCTACACACACACACACATATGCTAAGGCTTTCGTAGAGGTTGTGTCAGTATTTCCACGGGTAGTTTTATGAGCCTAGTGATAGTTTGACAAGGCTTATGCTCACACTCACATATGCTAAGGCTTTCGTAGAGATTGTATCAGTATTTCCACGGGTAGTTTTATGAGCCTAGTGATAGTGTGACAAGGCTTATGCAAACACTCACATATGCTAAGGCTTTCGTAGAGATTGTGTCAGTATTTCCACGGGTAGTTTTATGAGCCTGGTGATAGTGTGACAAGGCTTATGCACCATCAACGGAAAACACTATGAGAACCCGACTAATCTCCTTTGTGGCTTTTGGAAATGGTTGTTGTGGGAGCCGAAATCGTCTGAGAACAAGGATATTAGTTGACCCGTGAATCAGGGCTGTATTTTAAGACACCATCGCTTCTCACATCAACTATTTCTAAAGGTCAAAGAGGGGATCAATCGGGTTTTCATGAGTGTTTTTTAAGGTTCATGGCACAGAAGAAGGGTCACACTACCACCAGGGTCATAAAACTACCCCTGGAAATGCCCACAACTCCTACGAAAGACTTATCAAATCTGTTTTCTTAGGTTCATGGTGCAGAAGAAGGGTCAAACTACCACCAGGGTCATAAAACTATCCCCGGAAAAGCCCACAACTCCTACGAAAGACTTATCAAATCTGTTTTCTTAGGTTCATGGCACAGAAGAAGGGTCACACTACCACCAGGGTCATGAAACTACCCCTGGAAATGCCCACAACTCCTACGAAAGACTTATCAAATCTGTTTTCTTAGGTTCATGGTGCAGAAGAAGGGTCAAACTACCACCAGGGTCATGAAACTACCCCTGGAAATGCCCACAACTCTTACGAAAGACTTATCAAATCTGTTTTCTTAGGTTCATGGCACAGAAGAAGGGTCTCACTACCACCAGGGTCATAAAACTACCCCTGGAAATGCCCACAACTCCTACGAAAGACTTATCAAATCTGTTTTCTTAGGTTTATGGTGCAGAAGAAGGGTCACACTACCACCAGGGTCATAAAACTACCCCTGGAAATGCCCACAACTCCTACGAAAGACTTATCAAATCTGTTTTCTTAGGTTCATGGCACAGAAGAAGGGTCAAACTACCACCAGGGTCATAAAACTACCCCTGGAAATGCCCACAGCTCCTACGAAAGACTTATCAAATCTGTTTTCTTAGGTTCATGGTGCAGAAGAAGGGTCAAACTACCACCAGGGTCATAAAACTACCCCTGGAAATGCCCACAACTCCTACGAAAGACTTATCAAATCTGTTTCCTTAAGTTCATGGTACAGAAGAAGGGTCAAACTACCACCAGGGTCATGAAACTACCCCTGGAAATGCCCACAACTCCTACGAAAGACTTATCAAATCTGTTTTCTTTGGTTCATGGTGCAGAAGAAGGGTCAAATTACCACCAGGGTCATAAAACTACCCCTGGAAATGCCCACAACTCCTACGAAAGACTTATCAAATCTGTTTCCTTAGGTTCATGGCACAGAAGAAGGGTCAAACTACCACCAGGGTCATGAAACTACCCCTGGAAATGCCCACAACTCCTACGAAAGACTTATCAAATCTGTTTCCTTAAGTTCATGGTACAGAAGAAGGGTCAAACTACCACCAGGGTCATAAAACTACCCCTGGAAAGGCCTACAACTCCTACGAAAGACTTATCAAATCTGTTTCCTTAGGTTCATGGTACAGAAGAAGGGTCAAACTACCACCAGGGTCATAAAACTACCCCTGGAAATGCCCACAACTCCTACGAAAGACTTATCAAATCTGTTTTCTTTGGTTCATGGTGCAGAAGAAGGGTCAAACTACCACCAGGGTCATAAAACTACCCCTGGAAATGCCCACAACTCCTACGAAAGACTTATCAAATCTGTTTCCTTAGGTTCATGGTGCAGAAGAAGGGTCAAACTACCACCAGGGTCATAAAACTACCCCTGGAAATGCCCACAACTCCTACGAAAGACTTATCAAATCTGTTTCCTTAAGTTCATGGTACAGAAGAAGGGTCAAACTACCACCAGGGTCATAAAACTACCCCTGGAAATGCCCACAGCTCCTACGAAAGACATCAAATGTTTTTTTAGGTTCATGGCACAGAAGAAGGGTCTCACTACCACCAGGGTCATAAAACTACCCCTGGAAAGGCCTACAGCTCCTACGAAAGACTTATCAAATCTGTTTCCTTAGGTTCATGGTGCAGAAGAAGGGTCAAACTACCACCAGGGTCATAAAACTACCCCTGGAAAGGCCTACAGCTCCTACGAAAGCCATGTCAAATATGTGAACTTGGGCGACGAAACGATTTAAAATACGACCCTCAGACCGCAGCACGTGAATCTTGCCTCCTGTTTGCTGCACGCTGTGGCTGCAGGCTGAGGCGAGACTGCCGTGTTTCTGACCGGCGTGACCATTGCTGTGCCTCCTCGGTCTCTGCCACACGGAGCACAGGTGACCAGCCCAAGGAAGGTGGTCCCGGGCCGTGTGTGTGTGCTGCGGGCGGGCTGTGTCTTGGCCAGGCGGATCATTACATGTGCTGCTGGTCGTCTGCTACCTCCCTGCTGCGCCTCCTTGCTTGGCCTGCTCCCCGGCCTTTAGGAAAACAAGTTCACTACCTCCCCCCCCCCCCCACTGCAGCACACAGCAGACGCCTCCCACAGTATCAAGACCACCACCACCCGAAATTGACCTCTTGGCCACTCTTAAATTTTAACTTTTTTTAGGAGCAGCGTTTAGCGGGGTTATTTTATTCCACACGTTTGTTTATGCCCTTGAGCTGCTTCCTTTCCCTCTTAGGATTCTTTTTGTGAGCAGCGAGTAGCGTTTTTTTTATATTATTGTTTACTTATTTATATACCCTTTAGCTGCCTCCTTTGTTGTAAAAAAAAAAAATCGGGTCACACAACAGCAAGGGGCATAGCACAAACACAAGATGATGTCCCGATCGTCTGCCTCCCTTGCTGTTCCTCTTCGCTCTCGTGCCATGGAAAGGTCACGCGAGTTACTCTTAATGGTCCGTGCACCCCGCAGCTCACGCCAGACGCCTGGGTCGGTAATCTCAAACGTTTCCACTTCTCACAACATCTATTTCCAAAGGTCGAAAAGGAAATGAATCTGGTTCTCATGACTTTTTTTTTAGGTTCAGAATACAGAAGAAGGGTCAAACTACCAACAGGGTCATAAAAGTAACTCTGGAAATGCCCCAAACCCCTATGAAAGCCTTCTCAAATATGTGTTCTAAGGCGCGGATCTGTCTGAGCATACGTCCCCTGTCCTGCCGCGGGTCCTTGTGTACCAGCTGCAACACTGAGCCGCCACAGACACACGAGTACACGGCAGCGTCACTAGATCACCATACTCAGAACATTGCATTTATTAACCGGGTACTAATGGGTGGTTTTCCCGTTCAAGGCTCAGAAGGCATGTAAAACTACCACTGGGGTCACAAAACAGTCCGTGGAATACCCAGGAACTTCTACGAGAGGCTTTTTAAACATGGGTAAAGACCACAGAGAAGATTAACCGGGTTTTCATGGATGATTTTCCCGTTCATGGCGCAGAAGTCGTGTTAAATTATCACGGGATCACAAAACAGTCCGTGGAAAGCCCAGGAACTTCTACGAGAGGCTTTTTAGACATGTATAAAGCCCACAGGGAAGATTAACCGGGTACTCATAGGTGGTTTTCTTGCTCATGATGCAGAAGTCATGTAAAACTCTCACTGGGGTCACAAAACAGTCCATGAAAAGCCCATCAATTTCTACCTACGAGAGGCTTTTTAAATATGGGTAAAGACCACTTAGAAGATTATCCGGGTAAAACTATCACTGAGGTCGCAACACAGTCCATGAAAAGACCATCAATTTCTACCTACGAGGGGGACTTCGTGGTACAGTGGTTAGCACACTCGGCTCACAACCAAGAGAGCCCGGGTTCGATTCCCGGGCGGAGTGGAGAAATTTGGGCGGCTTTTCCTTTACCCTACGCCCCTGTCCACCCAGCAGTGATAGGGTACCAGGGATTAATCGGGGGTTGTGTCCCGTCTCCTGGGGTCTGTTCCCTTCTCCTATAATTCCTTCCCCTTCTGCCTCTCTCCGGCATATGACCACAGATGTTGCTTCGACTAAACGAAACTTTCCTTTCACAAAACAGTCCATGAAAAGCCCAGCAACTTCTACCTACGAGAGGCTTTTCAAACATACGCACTGAGGCGCCGAGACAGACGTAGAATACTGGTTTTCGTTTCCTGGGCAGCAGACGGCGAGGAAGGGACCTTGCTCGGCCACGCGGGATGAATATTGTATGTGTTTTCTACTTTTTCTCCCCCAAACATCGAGCAGTGTTTACCTGATGCCTTAACCGATTCCGTATGGCGCACTCCTCTGCCCTCTCGCGTCTGGTGTGTGCTGCAGGGATGACCAAGCTACCCAGGGATATATTCTGAAACATTTCGTCGCCCAAGCAGTGCATGCATATTTGACAAGGCTTTCGTAGGAGTTGTGGGCATTTCCGGGGCTAGTTTTATGACCCTGGTGGTGGTTTGGCCCTTCTTCTGTACCGTGAACCTAGAAGAACATATTTGACAAGGCTTTCGTAGGAGTTGTGGGCATTTCCAGGGCTAGTTTTATGACCCTGGTGGTGGTTTGGTCCTTCTTCTGTACCATGAACCTAGAGGAACATATTTGACAAGGCTTTCGTAGGAGTTGTGGGCATTTCCAGGGGTAGTTTTATGACCCTGGAGGTAGTTTGGCTCTTCTTCTGTACCGTGAACCTAGAAGAACATATTTGACAAGGCTTTCGTAGGAGTTGTGGGCATTTCCAGGGCTAGTTTTATGACCCTGGTGGTGGTTTGGCCCTTCTTCTGTACCATGAACCTAGAAGAACACATTTGACAAGGCTTTCGTAGGAGTTGTGGGCATTTCTGGGGGTAGTTTTATGACCCTGGTGGTGGTTTGGTCCTTCTTTTGTACCATGAACCTAGAGGAACATATTTGACAAGGCTTTCGATGGAGTTGTGGGCATTTCCAGGGGTAGTTTTATGACCTTGGTGGTGGTTTGGCCCTTCTTCTGTACCGTGAACCTAGAACACATTTGACAAGGCTTTCGTAGGAGTTGTGGGCATTTCCAAGGGTAGTTTCATGACCCTGGTGGTAGTTTGGCCCTTCTCCTGTACCATGAACCTATTTCGTTTCTTCGGGGCAGTATCTAGCGGGCTTTTTATGATGATTTTTTCTGATTTTTGCCCTTGAATTGCCTGCCATGCTGTGAAAAAATAGCATGAGTGTTTCGTCAGCACCTCCCTTCGTCGTGTCGCTAAGAATAGAGTCGTGCGTGCTGGGGCTGTCCTTGGGTCATCACCGCCGCCTTCAGCGTCTCCTCGGGGCGATAACCTTGTTTGTTTGCCGCGGTAACTCACTTAGCACGCTGGACAAGGGGCGGCGGCAGGTACTAGCGAAGGTGGGGAGCGAGGTAAAGAGAAGCAGGAAGTGTGGACAGCGAGGATGAAAAGGGTGAAGAAGGGTGAGTGGGAGGCAGCAGCTCAAGAAGAGAGTGAAGAAGGTTATTTTGTGATGCTGCGTGATAGTTTTGCACGCGGGTTCCGAATCTTGAACGGGAAAACACACATAAAAAACGGTTAATCTTATCTGTGGGCTTTACACATGTTTAAAAAGCCTCTCGTAGAAGTTGCTGGGCTTTTCATGGACTGTTTTGTGATCCTGGAGAGAGTTTTATAGGACTTTACATTTTGAGCGGGAAAAACACCCATGCATTAAAACCCGGGTAATCTTATCTGTGGGCTTTACACATGTTTAAAAAGCCTATCGTAGAAGTTGTTGGGCTGGGACTGTTTTGTGACCCTGGAGAGAGTTTTATAGGACTTTACATTTTGAGCGGGAAAAACACCCATGCATTAAAACCCGGGTAATCTTATCTGTGGGCTTTACACATGTTTAAAAAGCCTCTCGTAGAAGTTGCTGGGCTTTTCATGGACTGTTTTGTGATCCTCGAGAGATTTCTATAGGGCTTCTACATCTTGAGCGGGAAAACACCCATAAAAAAAACGGTTAATCTTCCCTTTGGGCTTCACACATGTTTAAAAAGCCTGTCGTAGGAGTTGGGCTTTTCATGGAGTGTGTTGTGATCCTGGAGAGAGTTTTATAGGACTTTACATTTTGAGCGGGAAAAACACCAATGAAAACCCGATCAACCTTCTCTGTGGGCTTGGAAAATGGTCTTCATGGGAGCCCGATACGTTTATTTTTTATTTTATTTATTTATTTATTTTTTATTTATTTTTACAGCAGAGGAGTCAGTTCAAGGGCATAAAAAAAGGAAACAAATATGAAAAAAAAAAAAGCCCGCTACTCACTGCTCCTATAACATGGCCCCAGTAATGGCCCTCCTGACGTCTTCCCAGCAGCGTTCTTGTTCCCGCCAGATACACACACTCAACGACCCTCCATCGCCGCTACAGCCCTGCGTGTCAAGTTAACTCATTTAATTGCTTAAGTGGCGTCGTTTTCTCCGAGTCATTTCTGAAGCAAGAGGCACAACAGACAAGCTTGCGGGATGACCTTTCAAACGCTGCGTCAGTGCTTCCTGTGGTACATCCTATCACTACCGGTGCAAGGGAACGTGGAGGTTAGATATTCTTAAATGTTTCTGCCTCTCACATCAATTATTTCCAAGGGCCAAAAACAAGCTCCACCGTGTTCTAATGAGTGTTTTTTTCGGTTCATGGTTCAGAAGATGGGTCAAACTAACACCAGGGTCATTTAACAAGCCCTGGAAATGGAAGGTCGGTATTGTCAGATGCTCCCGCCCCTGACACCAACTATTTTAAAAGGCCAAAAAGGAGGTTAATCGAGTTCTAATGAGTGTTCTTTTAGGTTCACGGTACGGAAGAAGGCTCAGACTACCACCAGGGTCATAAAAGTACCCCTGGAAATGCCCTAAACTCCCACGAAAGACTAGTAAATTACGTGTTCTTGGGCGCAGAAATGTTTAAAAATATGGCCCTTTGTGGGAGCGTGTTGTATAGCGGTGCGTTGCGTCGGTGCTCATCTCCGACACCTTTACCCTTGAGCCTATGGTGGGGCCTTCCCGTGGGTGGTTGGGAACTTGTGGTATAGCGGTGCGTTGCGTCGGTGCTCATCTCCGTCACCTTTACCCTCGAGCCTATGGTGGGGCCAGTGTGTGACATCAGCGAGTAGGGGGCTTTTTTTTTTTTTTTTTTTTTTTGTGTGTGTGTGTGTGTATGTGTGTGTGTCCTTGAGCTGTCTCCATTGTTGTAAAAAAAAAATCCCGCTTACTGTAGTTCACCCTCTCCTAGTTTCCCCAGTACCCGGTGACCGAACAGCCCAGTCAGTCACTCCCCAGGTACCCACTCATCCACCAGCCCGAAAGGGAGGATAAGCACCAAGATGAGCTGGGCACCGGGGCATACACACTCACGCTTGATAAGGCTTTGGGAGGGGGAGTGTTTGTATTCCCATGGGTGGTTTACGAGTTTAGTGGTAGTATGACAAGGCTTCTGTACACCCACATTGGATAAGGCTTTGGTAGAGGCTGTGTTAGTGTTTCCATGGGTAGTTTTATGAGCCTAATGGTAGTTTGACAAGGCCTCTTAACATCTACATTTGATAAGGCTTTCGTAGAGGGTGTGCGAATATTTCCATGGGTGGTTTACGAGTTTAGTGATAGTTTGACAAGGCTTCTGTACACCCACATTGGATAAGGCTTTGGTAGATGTTGTGTTAGTGTTTCCATGGGTAGTTTTATGAGCCTAGTGGTAGTTTGACAAGGCTTCTTAACACCTACATTTGATAAGGCTTTCGTAGAGGGTGTGCGAATATTTCCATGGGTGGTTCACGAGTTTAGTGGTAGTATGACAAGGCTTCTGTACCGCCACATTGGATAAGGCTTTGGTAGAGGTTGTGTTAGTGTTTCCATGGGTAGTTTTATGAGCCTAGTGAGTAGTATGACAAGGCTTCTGTACACCCACATTTGATAAGGCTTTGGTAGAGGTTGTGTTAGTGTTTCCATGGGTAGTTTTATGAGCCTAGTGGTAGTTTGACAAGGCTTCTTAACACCTACATTTGTTAAGGCTTTCGTGGAGGTGTTGTTAATATTCCCATGGGTAGTTTATGAGCCTAATGGTAATTTGACAAGGCTTCTTAACACCCATATTTCTCAAGGCTTTCGTGGAGGTGTTGTTAATATTCCCATGGGTAGTTTATGAGCCTAATGGTAATTTGACAAGGCTTCTCAACACCCACATTTGTTAAGGCTTTCGTGGAGGTGTTGTTAATATTCCCATGGGTAGTTTATGAGCCCAGTGGTAGTTTGACAAGGCTTCTTAGCACCCACATTTAATAAGGCTTTCGTAGAGGTTGTGTTAACATTCCCACAGGTATTTTATGAGCCTAGTGGTCGTTTGACAAGGCTTCACCATGAACGTGAAAAACACTCACGAGAACCCGACTAAGCTCCTTTGTGGCCTTGGAAATAGGTGTTGTGAGCCGAAAGCGCCTGAGAGTACGGGGCCGGGCTGGGATCACACCCGGGCATCTGGCGGCTCCCTCGGGGAAAGCCGCGCAGCCTTCCCCGAACACCCGGGCGGCGGCGGCACCACAAGGCCAGCGGGAGTGTGGCCTTGGGGCGGCGTGACGTCAAGCCTCCAGCTTCCTGTTGATGCTCTCCCTTCACCCCCCCCTACCCCACCCCCTCCTGCGCTCTCTCTCTCTCTCTCTCTCTCTCTCTCTCTCTCTCTCTCTCTCTCTCTCTCTGTGTGTGTGTGTGTGTGTGTGTGTGTGTGTGTGTTCATGACATCTTAAGGTTACGTCGAAGGAGACTAACGCCGTGCAAGTTTTCACCCACCCGTATATATCTCTGTATGTCTATAAGTGCATTGCTTCCTGACGGTGGTGGCGCCAGTGTGTGCCGGGAGGGGGGGGTGGGGGGGGTCATGAGCCGGGGCAGGGGATCGGGGTGCCGGGCCGCCGCCGCTGTTAGTAGGCACCCCACGGAGGCCGCCGCGCATCAGTGGTGCAGCGGGGCGTGGGGTCGCGGCATGCCGGTCACGTGGCCACGAAGGCTCGGCGGGCGCGAGCCTGCCACTGAAACACCGGCAGGTGGCACGACTCAGCAGGGGGGTGGGGGTGGGGGGGGTGGGGGTACTTATCGGCGTTGAAAGATATCAGACTAAAAGTAGAGGTAGAAACACACAGGTGGACGGCCTGCTGGATACACCGCTCCACGTGAAGGACAAAACAGTGCTCGTGCGCCGCGCCAGGCTGGAAGAGGCTACCCGGAGTACCCGCGACCACCACGGCCCGTAAGACAACCTTCCGTGCCCTTGGGTGTGCTTGAAGAAAAGAGATAGTCGAGGGAGAAAGGGAAATCACCCGTCACCTGAAGCCCACATCCTGTTTGCTCAAAGTAAATAAATATATCAGGCAATCAATCAGTTGTGGCATACTTCGGGGGGCGCGTCGCATCGCCCACCCTACGACGCCAAGTCCCCACATAAACAATACATAATCAGATCATTGAAAGATAACACCTCACATTGAAAATAAATAAATAAATGATATATACTACTAATAAATAAATAGTTTCCTCAACAGTGAAGGTCGCGGCTCAAGGGCAAAACAAAACAAAACCCGAAATAACAGAGAAATGAAAGTCAAGGACGAAACTCACGGACTGAATAGGAAACAAAAACAATAAAGCATCTTGACTTGTAACAGATAAATAAACAAACCTTTCTTTTAGTCAAGGAGGCGAGCAGCTCACGGCAGAAAAAAACACTAAAACATTCCGAATAGAAACAGATAACAAGCATTTTTATAGTGAAGAAGGCGAGCAGCTCAAGGCAAAAAAAAAAAAAAAAATAAATAAATAAATAAAATAAAAAATAAACATTCTCAATAGTAATCAAAGAATGTACCGTGAAAACAAGTAGAAAAAATAGAATAAAAAAGAAAAAAAATTAATCTAGAGTAAACAGGTTGGGAGTGAAGGGCGCCGCGAAACTGAAAAACAGTAAAACATTCTGGATAATAAGATTGTACCGTGGAAACAAGCAGAAAAAATGGAATAAAGAAAAACATGAAAAAAATATACAAAAAAAAAATAATCCAGAGTAAACAGGTTGGGAGTGAAGGGCGCCGCGAAACAGAAAAACAGTAAAACATTCTGAATAATAAGATTGTACCGTGGAAACAAGCCGAAAAAATGGAATAAAGAAAAACAAGAAAAAAATATACAAAACAAAACAAAACAAAAACTTAAAACATTCTGAATAATAAGAACGTACCGTGAAAACAAGCAGAAAAAAATAGAATAAAGAAAAATAAGAACTAAAACAATACAAAACAAAAAAGAAAACAAAAAACAAAACAAAAACAGTAAAACATTCTGAATAATAAGAACGTACCGTGAAAACAAGCAGAAAAAAATAGAATAAAGAAAAATAAGAAAAAAACAATACAAACCAAAAAAGAAAAGAAACAAAAATAAACAGTAAAACATTCTGAATAATAAGAACGTACCGTGAAAACAAGCAAAAAAAAATAGAATAAAGAAAAATAAAAAATAAAACAATAAAACAAAAAAAGAAAACAAAAAACAAAAACAGTAAAACATTCTGAATAATAAGAAAGTACCGTTGAAACAAGCAGAAAAAAAATATAGTAAAGAAAAATAAGAAAAAAAAACAATAAAACAAAAAAGAAAACAAAAAACAAAAACAGTAAAACATTCTGAATAATAAGAAAGTACCGTGAAAACAAGCAGAAAAAAATAGAATAAAGACAAATAAGAAAAAAAAACAATAAAACAAAAAAGAAAACAAAAAACAAAAACAGTAAAACATTCTGAATAATAAGAACGTACTGTACCGTGAAAACAAGCCGAAAAAAAATAGAATAAAGAAAAATAAGAAATAAAACAATACAAAACAAAAAAGAAAAGAAACAAAAATAAACAGTAAAACATTCTGAATAATAAGAACGTACCGTGAAAACAAGCAGAAAAAAAATAGAATAAAGACAAATAAGAAAAAATACTATACAAAACAATAAATGAATCCCGAGTAAACAGGTTGGTAGTGAAGGAAGCGCCGCGGAACAATCAAAAGACAAAGGCCAATTAAACCGGTGCCCGAGGAGCCTTGATGCGCGGCGCGGGGACTGGAGGCTGAAGGTCGCGGGAAGGTGCAGGCAAGATCATGGGTGCAGGGAGAGGGAGAGGGAGAGGGACATTTCTGCGCCCAAGAACACGTAATTTACTAGTCTTTCGTGGGGGTATAGGGCATTTCCAGGGTTACTTTTACGACCCTGGTGGTAGTCTGAGCCTTCTTCTGTACCGTGAACTTAAAAGAACACTCATTAGAACTCGATTAACCTCCTTTTTGGCATTTGGAAATAGTGTGTGTGAGTGGTGGGAACATCTGACAGTACCAACCTCTAAGAGCCCCTTCACCCCAGAGGTCGGCGAGGCTGCGATCCTTGCCTCACCACTACCTGGAGACCTTACCTGGCGCATAGCAAAACACCGGTATTGCTCAAGAGGACGGTATCAGAACGCCTCTCCTCCCGAAATTGACCTATGTTTCGGCCACTCCTTTTGACTTTTGTACGAGCAGTGAGTAGCAGGCTTTTTTTTTTTTTCGTTATTGTTTCCTTCGTTTTGCCCTTGAACTGTTTCCTCTACTGTAAAAAAAAAAATAGCTGCTTGGAGATTCTATAAAGACATAGGGCCAGTTTCACAGTCCAATACGGTGTTTGTGAGCTCCCCAACCAAACAGAAAATGCGACGAAAATTCTTTGTATACTGTTTGGTGTTGATGTAAAAAGCGGAAAGTCTTAGAGAACTACACAGGAAATCCCTTTAGCATAATGGGTCATTGTGGAGACTTCAGTAAAAAAAGAACAAAAATCTATACATAATGACATAATACAGGAAAAAGTCAAGTAACTATCAGCGTTCCTTTCCCTTATCACGAATCATCAGAAACTTTCTCTGTAAAGTGATACAGTATCGATAGAACTTAAGATAATGTTAGAAGTCTCCTTTCCCTCTTTATAAAATATCCATAGACTATCTCATTACATATTCACACACAAACAATCTATCTATATATCTGTTTCTATGGAGACCAATAAAAATGAAGATGTAGAGAGGAAGAAACAAAGAGAGGAAAGGAGGAAAAAACAGAGAAAACGGAAGAAAGAAATTATGAAAGAATGAGAGGAATAAAGAAAATCCAGTAGCTGTTTATTCTTCTTTTCCCTTTTTTAACAAACTCGCCATTAACCTTCGACAAAAACTGACCACACGGACACAGAACTCAGACAACAACAGCGACCACTACTTCCCTGTCCTTGCCCATTATTCCTAGCCACCACCTGCAGACCTTTACCTTCGCCTCTTAAGTAACACAGATGCCTTAACCCACATGTAAACAGAGTGGATGTAAACAAACTCTAGGAAGGATCACAACACTACCAGACCAACAATAACAGTACTCCTCTTCTCTTTATTCATATGTTTACAGATATCACTCTAATCCTGTACCTCTTAAACCTCTAGGAAGGATCATAACACTACCAGATCAACAATAACAGTACTCCTCTTCTCTCTATTCATATGTTTACAGATATTACTCTAACTTTGTATTTCTAATACGTTTATATTGGGATCGTAAATTAACTCTAGGAAGGATCATAACACTACCAGGTCTCCATAAACTATCCAACAATGCTCCTCTCTCTCTCTCTCTCTCTCTCTCTCTCTCTCTCTCTCTCTCTCTCTCTCTCTCTCTCTCTCTCTCTCTCTCTCTCTCTCTCTCTCTCTCTCTCTCTCTCTCTCTCTCTCTCTCTCTCTCTCTCTCTCTCTCTCTCTCTCTCTCTCTCTCTCTCTCTCTCTCTCTCTCTCTCTCTCTCTCTCTCTCTCTCTCTCTCTCTCTCTCTCTCTCTCTCCTTCACCTTTTTACCAATGTTCTGTAGCTCCGTACCTGCTAACCTCTTGCTCCGCCTGCCCCGCCTCACCTTCCTTACCTGGTAATTACTACAGGTAAGGGAGACTCAACCCGTTAGGTGTGTGCAGCGTGGCGATAAGGAAGGTGTGTGTGTGTGTGTGTGTGTGTGTGTGTGTGTGTGTGTGTGTGTGTGTGTGTGTGTGTGTGTGTGTGTGTGTGTGTTTGCATTATAACAATAAGAATAATAATAGGGGAGGAGGAGGAGGAAATGAAGAAACGAGAAAGGTGAGAAAGAAGATGAAGAAAGAAGGATATAAAGAAAGAAAAAAAAAGAACAAGAAGGAAAATCAAGAAGAAGGAGGAGAAGGAGGAAGAAAAAGAAGAAGAAGAAGAAGAAGACAGAATTCACCCCAAACATTGACTTGCCTAGATAAACTTCAACTTGCATCAGATATCGTCAGAACATGAAAATCGTAAGAACAAGATTAGGTGTCGTAACAGGTATCGCAAGACCATAATTTTGGAGACATAGTACTCTACAGAAACGCAAGAGTAATGGATGCTGGAGCGAGAGGGAGAAGAAGAAGAAGAAGAAGAAGAAGAAGATGAAGAAGAAGAAGAAGAAGAAGAAGAAGAAGAAGAAGAAGAAGAAGAAGAAGAAGAGGGGGAGGAGGAGGAGAAGGAAGAGGTGCAACTGATCAAGCCAAACCATCAACTTCACGCAACTATAGCGACCTCAACTTGCAAACCGTGACGTAAGAAGATGATCACGAGGAGGAGAAGAAGAAGAAGAAAAAGGAGGAGGAGGAGGAGGAGGAGGAGGAGAAGCACTCGCAGCACTCGCCGCCCTCCCCCTCCCCCAACCCCCTCCCCTTCTCCTGATCCTCCTTCAAATTGGGGTCAAGCAGAAAACTCCACACCATTGCAAGCCTCGCAGAAGGGATGGACAGAGGCACGCTTGAGGCTGTCTGTGGAGTGGCCGGCCTTCATTTTTTTCCTTCTTTCCTATTTTCTTTCTTCCGTTCTCTCTTTTTTTTCCTCCTTCCCTTTCCTTGTTTCTTCCTCCCTTCTTTATTTCCCCTTTTCCTTATTTCTTTCCTCCGTTTCCTCAGGTTTTTCCTCCTTTCCTATAACAGCCCTTGACGTGGGGGGGAAGGGAGTGTGTGTGTGTGTGTGTGTGTGTGTGTGTGTGTGTGTGTGTGTGTGTGTGTGTGTGTACGTAACCTTTAATCAAGATGGAGAGTTTGTTCTTGAAGACGATGGCGGCAGAGAGAGAGAGAGAGAGAGAGAGAGAGAGAGAGAGAGAGAGAGAGAGAGAGAGCACTTGTATACAGTAATGGTGATGGGAAGCTTGTATATAGTAGTGGCAATAGAAAAACATATATAGTAGTAGTAGTAGTAGTAGTAGTAGTAGTAGTAGTAGTAGAGGTGGTGGTAAGTCCTTTCTCCTTGCCTGCTGTCTCTGTCCCTCTCTCTTGTCTTAGCGGTATAGCAGAAGTAATGTAGTAGTTGTAGTATTAGTAGTAGTATTAGTAGTAGTAGTAGTGGTAGAGGTGGTGGTAAGTCCTTTCTCCCTGCCTGCTGTCTCTCTCTCTCTCTCCCTTAGCGGTCTCTTAGCGGGTCGGGCAGGGCAGCTTTAGTAAGGACAGAGACCCGAGTCCTTCCCTCATGCACTGCGGCTTCGTGAGGGGAGGACACTGCAGGGGGGACTGTGCCAGACTGAAGACATGGAAGCAGGAGGAGGGAAAAATAGGAAGGGGGCCGGAAAGAAAGGCAGAAATAAGGAGGAAGGAGTGAGGAAGCGAGAGAAAGGCGGTGAGGGGTAAGAGGATGAAGAATAGAGAAGGAGGATGAAAACGAAGGAGAGGAGTAAGGAAAGAGATTAAAGAAGAAAGAAAAGAAATGCGGTGAGGAAAAAAAAAGAAATGAAAAGCTGTGAGGAGTAAGATAATGAAGAATTGAGACTGAGGATGAAAGCAAAGAAGAGGAGTAAGGAAAGAGATGCAAGAATGAAGAGAGGAGGAAAAGGAGTGAAAAAAATAACATATACAGGAGACAGGTGAGGAAAAGAGGGAAAACTAAGGGGAAAGGGAGTGAGGAAATAAAGAAGATTGAGAGAAAAAGAATTACAGAAAACTTAGACAAAACACATATACAGAAGAGAAAAAAAGGAGGAAAAAACACATATACAGAAGGGAAGAAAAGGAGGAAAAAAACACATATACAGAAGGGAAGAAAAAGAGGAAAAAAACACATACAGAAGGGAAGAAAAAGAGGAAAAAAACACATATACAGAAGGGAAGAAAAGGAGGAAAAAACACATATACAGAAGGGAAGAAAAGGAGGAAAAAAACACATATACAGAAGGGAAGAAAAAGAGGAAAAAACACATATACAGAAGGGAAGAAAAGGAGGAAAAAAACACATATACAGAAGGGAAGAAAAAGAGGAAAAAACACATATACAGAAGGGAAGAAAAGGAGGAAAAAAACACATATACAGAAGGGAAGAAAAAGAGGAAAAAAACACATATACAGAAGGGAAGAAAAGGAGGAAAAAAACACATATACAGAAGGGAAGAAAAGGAGGAAAAAACACATATACAGAAGGGAAGAAAAGGAGGAAAAAACACATATACAGAAGGGAAGAAAAGGAAGAAAAAAACACATATACAGAAGGGAAGAAAAGGAGGAAAAAACACATATACAGAAGGGAAGAAAAGGAGGAAAAAAACACATATACAGAAGGGAAGAAAAGGAGGAAAAAACACATATACAGAAGGGAAGAAATAGAGGAAAAAACACATATACTGAATGGAAGAAAAGAGGAAAAACACATATACAGAAGGGAAGAAAAGAGGAAAAACAAATATACATAAGGGAAGAAAAGTTGTAAAAAACACATATACAGAAGGGAAGAAAAAGAGGAAAAAACACATATACAGAAGGGAAGAAAAGGAGGAAAAAAACACATATACAGAAGGGAAGAAAAGGAGGAAAAAACACATATACAGAAGGAAGAAAAGGAGGAAAAAAACACATATACAGAAGGGAAGAAAAGGAGGACAAAAAACACATATACAGAAGGGAAGAAAAGGAGGAAAAAAACACATATACAGAAGGGAAGAAAAAGAGGAAAAAAACACATATACAGAAGGGAAGAAAAGGAGGAAAAAACACATATACAGAAGGGAAGAAAAGGAGGAAAAAACATATATACAGAAGGGAAGAAAAGGAGGAAAAAAACACATATACAGGAGGGAAGAAAAGGAGGAAAAAAACACATATACAGAAGGGAAGAAAAGGAGGAAAAAACACATATACAGAAGAGAAGAAAAGGAGGAAAAAAACACATATACAGAAGGGAAGAAAAGGAGGAAAAAAACACATATACAGAAGGGAAGAAAAAGAGGAAAAAAACACATATACAGAAGGGAAGAAAAGGAGGAAAAAACACATATACAGAAGAGAAGAAAAGGAGGAAAAAACACAATACAGAAAAGAAAAAAAGGAGGAAAGGCTGAAGAAAGAAAAGAAGAAAAAAGAATAGGATGAAAAGGAGTGAAGAAATAAAGAAGATGGAAAAGAAGAAAGACTGAAAAAAAGGAGAGAAAAATGAATTACAGAAAACGTAGAAAAAAAAACATAGACAAGAGAAAAGAAAAGAGGAAAGGCTGAAGAAAGAAAAGAAGGAAGAAGGAATGAGGAAATAAAGAAGACAGGAAGAAAGGGAAGACGAAAGAAAAAAAAAAAGGGGTTGAGAGAATGGAAAAAAAGGGGGATGGAAAAATAAAGAAAACAGAAAACGTATATGGAAAGGAGGAAAAATATGGGAAAAGAAGAAGACAGAAAAGAAGACAGGAAAAAGGAAAATGAAGAAAAAAATGAGAAAATAAGAAATACCCACAAAAAATATGCATTAAATTATACAGAAGAAGAAGACAGAAAAGAAGACAGGAAAAAGGAAAATGAAGAAAAAATGAGAAAATAAGAAATACCCACAAAAAATATGCATTAAATTATACAGAAGACATATTTTGAAAGGAGAAAAAAATTGAGAAAAGAAGAAGACAGGAAAAAGGAAAATGAAGAAGAAAAGAGAAAATAAGAAATACCCTCCAAAAATATACATAGAATTATACAGAAGACATATTTTGAAAGGAGGAAAAAATACGGGAGAAGAAGACAAAAAGAAGACAGGAAAAATGAAAAATGAAGAAAAAAAGAGTAAATAAGAAATACCTTCCAAAAATATACATAGACTTATACAGAAGACATTTTGAAAGGAGGAAAAAATACGGGAAAAGAAGACAAAAAGAAGACAGGAAAAATGAAAACTGAAAAAAAAAGAGTAAATAAGAAATACCCTCCAAAAATATACATAGACTTATACAGAAGACATATTTTGAAAGGAGGAAAAATATATGAAAAAAAAAGACAAAAAAGAAGACGAAGAAAAAAATGAAGAAAAAAGTTAAAAAAATAAGAAATACAGAAAACATAAAAGAGAACGAGAAAAGATTAAAGAAAGAAGTGAAGAAAATAAATAACAGAAAAAAAGAAGACAGGGAAGAAAAGGAAGAAAATAAGGAATACAGAAATAAAGAACAGGAAGAAAGGAAGAAAGAAAAAACAGCTTAACTTTTCGTTCCTTCATTTTTTGTCTTCATTATTTCCTCATTCCTTTTTTTCCTCATAGGGCTTTCTCCACACACACACACACACACACACACACACACACACACACACACACACACACACACACACACACACACACACACACACACACACACACCTATTTTCTGATTACCTTCCTCCCTTTCATTCTTTCTTTCTTTTTTACTTTCTTTCTTTATTCCTATCTTTCCTTCCCTTGTAGCTCTTCTGATTAATTTTCCCGGAATCTCTCTCTCTCTCTCTCTCCACACACACACACACACACACACACACACACACAATATTCCCCAAGCCATGTAATATAACCTTAGTATTTTCCCTTGAGGCAGAAACTTCCCTTGATTAATATTCTTGAGAGAGAGAGAGAGAGAGAGAGAGAGAGAGAGAGAGAGTAATATAGATAATGAATGTTTTGTCCCTCATGGTCTCAAAAAAAAAAAAAATACTTCCATGTAGCTTAACTTCCCTGTTCGGGCGCTACTTTTTTTGTGTATTAGCTCTGTGTGTGTGTGTGTGTGTGTGTGTGTGTATGTGTGTGTTAAACTATCTAGCTATCTTTTTTTTTCATCTTTTTTGTTGTATTCATGTCTATCTTTGTCTCTGTCCCTTTCTCTCTGTCAGTCTGTTTATCTGTCTATCTATCTATCTATCTTTGTTTTCCTATCTTCGTATTCATCTATCTATCTGTCTCTATCTTTGTTTTCCTATCTTCGTATTCATCTATCTGTCTATCTATCTGTTTGTATTTCTATCTCTTCGTATTCATCTATCTGTGTATCTATCTGTTTGTATTTCTATCTCTTCGTATTCATCTATCCGTCTATCTATCTTTGTTTTCCTATGTTCGTATTCATCTATCTATCTCTCATATCTAATCACCCTCAGCCTCCCTATCTTCGCACTAAGGCATCTTCCATAATCATTAGTCTCCTCGTACGTATAATGTGAGCCCGGATGACCACTCTTATGGCCCCGATCATTAGCAAGCTCACCTGACTGGACGGCTTTGTGGCTTGGATTTACATATCACACACAGACACACACACACACACACACACACACACACACACACACACACACACACACACACACACACACACTTCCTCCTCCTCCTCCTTCTTACATAATGCTAAAGATGGACGTTGATCTGTGCTTGTTGTTTGTGACGTTGTTTGTTTGTGTAGTTGAAGTAAAACATCGACTTCGTATTCTTGAGTTGGTGTTGTGTAAGGTTTGGGGGGGGGGAATATATGTGTGTGTGTGTGTGTGTGTGTGTGTGTGTGTGTGTGTGTATGGTGAGGGTTTTTTTCTCGCTCTAAGTTTATGTTAAATCATCTATGCGGTTTTTTTGTTTTTTGTTTTTTCGCGTCAAGAACAGGTCCATCAAGTAGCAAGTTTTGTTTGTTTGTCGGTTTATGTGTGTGTGTGTGTGTGTGTGTGTGTGTGTGTGTGTGTGTGTGTGTGTGTGTGTGTGTGTGTGTGTGTTTGGTGAAGTTGTGTTTTAATCTTTATAAATTCAGCGCTAATCCTCTATGTTCGGTTTTCTTTTTGTTAGATTTATATTTTCCTAGTGTCAAGTTTTTGTTTGTTTGTTTGTTCGTTTTCGTGTGTCCTTGAAGAGGTTGCTTTTTCTTCTTCCTAAATTCATCTTTCATCTTCTATTTTTGGCTTTCTTTCTGTTAGTCTTTTCTAGCCTTTATGTGTGTGCGCGCGCGTGTGTGTGTGTGTGTGTGTGTGTGTGTGTGTGTGTGTGTGTGTGTGTGTGTGTGTGTTTTCCATAATTCATCTCACCTCTTCTGATCTGCTCCTCTCCTTGTCAAGTTTTGTATTCAACACTCACAAGAAGATTTACAGTGAAGACTCAGTGCATTATGGTGAAGGGTTATGGTGAGATGTTATAGTGAAGGGTTATGATGAGGGGGTATGGTGAAGGGGGGGTTACGATCAAGGGTTACAGGGAAGGGAGTATGGTGAAGAGTTTTGGTGAAGGGGCATGGTGAAGGGGTATAGTGAAGGGGGTCTGGTGAAGGGTTATGGTGAGATGTTATAGTGAAGGGTTATGATGAGGGGGTATGGTAAAGGGGGGGTTACGATCAAGGGTTACAGGGAAGGGAGTATGGTGAAGGGGCATGGTGAAGGGGTATAGTGAAGGGGGTCTGGTGAAGGGTTATGGTGAGATGTTATAGTGAAGGGTTATGATGAGGGGGTATGGTGAAGGGGGGGTCATGATCAAGGGTTACAGGGAAGGGAGTATGGTGAAGGGGCATGGTGAAGGGGTATAGTGAAGGGGGTCTGGTGAGGGGTTATGGTGACGATGAACACGTGACGGGAAATCCTGGCGATGTTATGTTGTCACCGCCTTGGAGCCGCTGATAACCGCCACCCCTTATCTCACTAACAGCTTGCGTGTGTTGTTTGTGTCTCCGTGGGATGAGCAAGTTTCCGGAGTGTTGTCTTGGCTTATCGCTGCCAGATGTTTGTTATTTCCTTGGTCACACGGCCCGTCACAAGCCTGCCTTAACCCCTTGAATGCGGATTTCCTACAGTTAGGCCTCACCAAGCTACTGGAAAGGAGCTAAAAGTGGCTGTTATAATTCAATGAAGGAAAATGTAAAGTCCTGCACCATGGGAGGGGATATCCAGCACACCAATACCACATGGGAAACACTCCACTATCCACCACAGAGGCAGAGAAAGACCTGGGAGTATAATGTTACCAGGCTACCAGGGAAGGCCAAATCCGTGCCAATCGCAGCGGACGGGTTAAAAGCCTTGCAAAACTACCGTCAGGCTCAGGAAACTACTCAAAGGAACCCCGACAACTTCTGCGAGAGCCTTTGGAAACGTTCGATACACTTATTACAAACGTTTTTCAGGGCCGGAGAGGAGATACGTTTGCTGTTATGAGAGTTTCCCCCGTTCACAGCGCGGAGGCCTTGCAAAACTGTACCGTCAGGCTTTAATACGTGCTCTCAGAAGTTACTAGGGGTCGTATTATGAGATATTTCGCCGCCCAAGAACACATATTTGACCAGGCTTTAGTAGTAGTTGTGTGTATTTCCAGGGGTAGTTTTATGACCCTGGTGGTAGTTTGATCCTTCCTCTGTACCATGAGCCTAAAAAAACACTCATTAGAACCCAATTGATCCTCTCTTTGACCTTTAGAAGCAGCTGATGTGATATGGCAAAGTGTCTTGTAATACCATCCGAAGTGTTCCAATCCCACCACTCTTTAAACGCTTCTTAAACTAACTCTATCTTTATCAATTTCGGCATCCTCTTCTGTCTGTTAACCCGAATGTCTTATTGGAAGCAGCATGTTGTAGTATATCCATTCCGATGTGATGCCTATAGCGCCTCTTGGACGACCCCAGCCCGGTAGTGGAGCAGGCGAATTTTATTTATAGTGGCTGCCGTGATGTGGGACCCTTGCCTGGCCCATGCTGCCCCCCGGCGCTCCTCTTGACCGAAGCCGCTGAAGGTAGAGTTGAGTGAAGATCTGGGCAGCACGTGGGTAATCTTTCAACACTTTGCGATGGTTGAAAATGTCAGCAGCAACACCTCACCATCAGCTGCCTTTGTTCCCAGGGTTTTATACGAGTGAGGAAAACTGTCATATGGATCGAGAGATTAAACGAAGCGCTCTGTTGTTTTACCACGAGCAGTCTGTCTCCTTTACTATAGCGAAAGACGGTAATGTAATGTTTTCCTATACGGGCAAACAAACACCACCACCTGTTCTTGTTCGTAGGGTTTTGTACAAGTTTTCTACAGGTTTTATACAAGTTTTATACAAGGCTCATACAAGTTTTATACAGGTTTTATACAATTTTTATACGGGTTTTGTACAAGTCTTATACGGGTTTTATGCAAGTCTTATACGGGTTTCACACTAGTTTTATACAGGGCTCATACAAGTTTTATACAATTCTTATACGGGTTTTGTACAAATTTTATACAATTCTTATACGGGTTTTATACAAGTCTTATACGGGTTTTATACACGCTTTCTACAGGTTTATACAAGTTTTCAACAGGTTTTATACAAGTTTTATACAGCTCTTATACAAGTTTTATACAGGGCTCATACAAGTTTTCTACAGGTTTTATACAGGGTTTTTGAAGGTTATATACAAGTTTACTACAGACTTCATTCAAGTTTTATACAGTATTATTACACGTTTTAAACCCATAGCGATTACGAGACATCCCACTGTTGCGAGGGTGAAGGTGAGGGGTCAGGCGGGCGGGGGTGAGGGAGGAGAGGTAACTTATGTATCCTCGTGACCTGTGACCTTTGGCGGCGTGATACTCTCAGCGCCTCCGCCTCTAGGTCACTGCTTCCCTCCCACGGCCGCCCCCTGTATGGATGACCTTTGTGTTGTGTAATGTGTGGGTCAACCGGACGGACAGACTGACAGACAGACAGACAGACAGACATAGGCATAGGTAGGGAGGTATGTATGGAGAGAGCTAGAAAAGATATATAGTAAAACAGACAGACAGACGGACAGACAGACAGACATAGGCATAGGTAGGGAGGTATGTATGGAGAGAGGTAGAAAAGATATATAGTAAAACAGACAGACAGACGGACAGACAGGCAGACAAACATACACATAGGTAGATTGGTAGTGAGGGAGGGATGAAGATAGAACATAAGAACGTAGGAGTCTGCAAGAGGCCGGTAGGCCTGTACAAGGCAGCTCCTTTGAACCTTAGCTCTCATGTATCTAACCCCACCTAATATCGCTGTCCATGAATTTATCTAATCTATTTTTGAATGTGACAATTGTATTGGCACTCACCACATGACTGCTCAGCCTGTTCCACTCATCTATTACTCTGTTGGTAAACCACTTTTTTGCCTGTGTCCCTGTTGAATCTGAATGTATCCAGTTTAAGCCCATTACTACGTGTCCTACCCGCTTCTCTTACCTTATGAATATCCCCTTTATTAAAGCCCTTCATCCATTTATAAACCTCGATCATGTCTCCACGCACCCTTCGCCTTTCTAGAGAATGCAAGTTTAACTGTTTGAGTCTTTTCTCGTATGGCAAGTTTCGTAACCCCTGAATCATCTTAGTCATCCTCCTCTGCACCGATTCTAACATTTTGATATCCATTCTATAGCAAGGTGACCAGAACTGAACCGCTTAGTCAAGATGAGGTCTAACTAATGCTAAATATAGTTTGAGGAAGACTTCGGCGCTTCTGTTGCTTACGCTCCTTGAAATAAAACCCAATACCCTGTTTGCTCGATTTCTAGACTGAATGCATTGTGCCCTTGGACGGAGATCAGAGCTCACTAAGACCCCTAAATCCTTTAAATTAGTAGTTAGCCAGATACATAGATAGACAGATAGATAGAAATGATATAGTAAAAGACATAGACAAACAGACATGTAGATAGATAAGGAAATAGGGAGAAAGGGATGGAAGTAGATAGATAGATAAATAGTTAGCCTGAGAGATGGATGGACAAATTGATGGTCAGACCGATAGATAAAAATAGACAGAAAAACGAGGATAGACAAACAGACAGACAAGATAGATAGCCACCAGATCCAACGTGTGTGTGTGTGTGTGTGTGTGTGTGTGTGTGTTTTTTTTTTTTTTTTTTTTTTAAGAGCCTCCATCCGGAAGGGAGTTACGATGGGAACAATCGGTTAGATTGTTCGCATTGCAATTCATCGGCCCCTGCCGGAACGCCGATGACTGTGGCACTCAACCATATCTTTTACTATACTACAGATAAATAATACAAAAAACTAAAGAATTATACATAAGAATAACGAAATATAGGACGAGTTGGGTCTTATGTGGGGCGCTGCTGGCATAGCGCTGCTGCGTTCCCGCGGATCACTGCGAGACTGACCCGCTGCCGCAGCCACTCTGTTTCCCGCTTTTCCCCGGTCCTCTCTCGGATGCGCCTGCCGAGGGTCTTGATGAGGTCGCTGAAGGCGGGACCGAGGACTCCGGTCGTCTCCACCGTCAGCGGCATGAAGTCATACCGCTGACCGAGGTCGGCGTAGCGCTGCCGTTTCCGGGCCTCGGCGGAGCGTGCGGCAGCGCCTGCTGTGGTGGCGCAGTCGATGAGGTGGGTGCTGCCGAAGGTGTTCACGCAGGTGGCGTCCCACGCTAGCATCTTGCCCTGCGTGAATGGGTAAATAGTGATGCCGTCGGGACGGCGTCCATCGCCGCGGTCTAGACCCCGCGGCTCGAGGATGGCCGCCACACCGGCAGATGACAGTGCCCTGTACACCACATCGTTGAGGGCTGCGTGGCGGGGCAGGCGACCGGGGTCTCTCTTGCAGGACAGGTTGTGGTGTCCCAGCCTGTCCGCCATGGCTCCGCAGCGACAACGGTGGGGCTGCTGTGTG
>NC_066532.1:2722220-2757220 GCF_024679095.1 Eriocheir sinensis | reverse complement strand
AAGGCGTATCCAAGGGGCAAACTATAAGCAGAATAATAAGATAAATAAAAACAAATAGAAATAAATAAACAAAAGAAAATAAGAAAATCAATAAAAAAATAATAAAAAAAAATCAAATAAATAAAACGGCATTCAGGGTCAAACTCCAAGCAGATCCCATGTGTCGTGTTGTGTGTGGCATCTGAACCTTTTCCCACGCCCCCGCCACCATCCTTAGATCCTGTGGGCCTCAAAATAGCCACGGATTGATGGAAAGATGATATGTGCTCGGAGTCCTTCTTTCCCACGGCCATCAGCGTCATCACCAGCCCGTAGGATGTGAGGGAGTGCACAAATAGTCCTTCAGCACGTTAGGTGTAAACAAGCGTAAAGATATATTCGTTTATAGAAAAGAAAAAGAATGTTGAAAATAGATAGTGTCCTTCAGCACGTTGGGTAGATATGTGTGTTTGTGTGTGTGTGTGTGTGTGTGTGTGTGTGTGTGTATGTGTGTGTGTGTGCAAAGATATATTCGTTATTAAAAAGAATGTTAAAAATAGTTAGAAAAAGGCGTATTCTCTCATTAACCTCCGTCCTAGGGCTCAATTCATTCAGACTGGGAATCGTGCAGACAGGGTACTGGGTCTCATCTCAAGGGGCGTCAACAACAGAAGCCGTGGTCATCCTCAAACTGTACTCAGCGTTACTTAGTCCTCGTCTCGATCATGCGGTTCAGTTCTGGTCACCCTGCTATAGAATGGATATCAAGACGTTAGAATCTGTACAGAGGAGGATGACAAAAATAATTCTAGGGGTGAGAAACTTGCCGTATGAGGATAGACTGAATCATTTAAATCTGCATTCTCTAGGAAGACGAAGTTACGAAGAGATTTGATTGAAGTTTTGGCTACTCTTCTTTTTACTTTTGTGGGAGCGGCGGGTAGCGGCCTTTTTTTCGTACCCTTTTTGTTGCCCTTGAGCCGTATCCTTTGATGTAAAAAAAATAAAAAGGATGGAGTGCTTTAAGAAGGGGATGTCAATAGGGTGTTGGTTGTAATAGAGCCAGGTAGGACACGTCGCAGTGGGTTTAAGTCAGATAAATTCAGATTCAATAAAGACATAGGCAAGCTTGGTTTACCGGTAGAATCGTGGGTGAGTGGAACAGGCTTATCAGTCATGTTGTGAGCGCCAATACCATAGATACATTCAAGAGGAGGCTGGATAAACTCATTGATGGTTAGGTTAGGTGGGGTTAGGTTTACAGGAGCTGCCTTGCATAGACCTACCGGCCTCTTGCAGACTCCTTATGTTACTATGTTCTTATGTTCTCTCTGTCCCAGCATTACTAACCCTTTTTTCTCTTCTTCCGCAGGTTTGTGTTGATGCATCTTCCCTTGTCTTGAGTTGGCTACACTGTCACCACTCAGCCAGCCAGTTCGAACCCCTCAGTGGCTGGCAGGAACATTCGGTGAGGTTAGGGTGCTTGTGTTCAGGGTGAGAGCGAGAGGATGGGGTCTGTCTGTCTGTCTGTCTGTTCTCTCTCTCTCTCTCTCTCTCTCTCTCTCTCTCTCTCTCTCTCTCTCTCTCTCTCTCTCTCTCTCTCTCCTCTCGTAATCTGAGGCAGCCTTGTGTGATTGATTGGGTAGACGAGGCGACAGGTGTGTGTGTGTGTGTGTGTGTGTGTGTGTGTGTGTGTGTGTGTGTGTTCATTCATAAGCTAACGTTCCTGTCACAATCACTCACTGTCAGTATTTATCCCCTTAATACACACACACACAAACACACACCCCCACAAGCCCACACACACTCACACACACACACACACACACACACACACACACACACACACACACACACACACACACACACACACACACACACACACACACACACACACACACACACACACACACACACACACACACACACACACACACACACACACACACACATACACACACCGGCGTAAGAGGTCATTCTGTCACACACACACACACAATCATCTGTTTTGAATCGTGGTAAGTCTGTCTGTCTGTCTATCTGTCTATCTGTCTGTCTGTCTCTGGGAATCCATTGAGGTCTTGCAAGGATGATCGACAGTCGTTTTAGTATTCAGATCTCGTCCACACACACACACACACACTGACATAAGAGGTAATAGTCGCGTCCCGGTCCTGTTGTCAATCAGCTTTTTTGGGCAGTCGTGGGAAACCTTGATCTTGCTTCGTTTTGTTTTTGTTTGCTTGTTTTCTTTTTTGTTTTTTTCTGGAGTCTGATTCCTTAACATTGACGCTCAAGATGTAGTTTGGTCTATTTGGTCTCACGCTTATAAGAGATGATTGTATTACTTAACTTCTCAATATCAACTCTGGCAAGCATTGGGCGTGTGCATTTATTTTTATTTTTACAACAAAGGAGACAGCTCAAGGGCACAAAAAAAAAGAAACAATAATAAAAAAAACGCTACTCGCTGCTCCTAAAAATAACTAAAAGAGGTGGCCGAAAGACGGGTCAAATGCGTTCAAAGACGGGTCAAATGCGTTCAAAGACGGGTCAAATGCGTTCAAAGACGGGTCAAATGCGTTCAAAGACGGGTCAAATGCGTTCAAAGACGGGTCAAATGCGTTCAAAGACGGGTCAAATGCGTTCAAAGACGGGTCAAATGCGTTCAAAGACGGGTCAAATGCGTTCAAAGACGGGTCAAATGCGTTCAAAGACGGGTCAAATGCGTTCAAATCTAGGTTCAAGGCGTTCAGTTGACGAAGTAGCTTTCTCGGAAGATTTTTTTTTTTTTCTGTAACCCTCGTAACTCAATTCACCAGCCAGTAATCGCAGGGAAGGCTCCACTTCTTACTTCTTCTCATTACCTTAAAACGAGAAAAGCAGGGAAATAAGGAAGGAAATATGAAGGGAGGGAAGGAGGGAAGGAGAGAGTGAGGAAAGGAGTTATCACGGGTAACCAGAGAGCCTGTGACCTCAAACCGGACAAATACTGACATAGGAGCGAATAGTGCTTTGAAGAACCTTAAAATGCAAAATGTGAAGTCTTCTGTACCTGACTGTCTTTGAAGAACCCGTACCTCACTGTCTTTGAAGAACCCGTACCTCACTGTCTTTGAAGAACCCGTACCTCACTGTCTTTGAAGAACCCGTACCTCTTTGAAGAACCCGTACCTGACTGTCTTTGAAGAACCCGTACCTGACTGTCTTTGAAGAACCCGTACCTCACTGTCTTTGAAGAACCCGTACCTCACTGTCTTTGAAGAACCCGTACCTGACTGTCTTTGAAGAACCCGTACCTCACTGTCTTTGAAGAACCCGTACCTCACTGTCTTTGAAGAACCCGTACCTCACTGTCTTTGAAGAACCCGTACCTCACTGTCTTTGAAGAACCCGTACCTCACTGTCTTTGAAGAACCCGTACCTCACTGTCTTTGAAGAACCCGTACCTCTTTGAAGAACCCGTACCTCACTGTCTTTGTAGAACCTGCCTCACTGTCTTTGAAGAACCGTACCTGACTGTCGTTGAAGAACCCGGACCGCACTGTAATTGAATAACCCGTACCTGACTGTCTTTGAAGAACCCGTACCTGACTGTCTTTGAAGAACCCGTACCTGACTGTCTTTGAAGAACCCGTACCTGACTGTCTTTGAAGAACCCGTACCTGACTGTCTTTGAAGAACCCGTACCTGACTGTCTTTGAAGAACCCGTACCTCTTTGAAGAACCCGTACCTGACTGTCTTTGAAGATCCAGTACCTGTCTGTCTTTGAAGAACCCGTACCTCACTGTCTTTGAAGAACCCGTACCTGACTGTCTTTGAAGAACCCGTACCTCTTTGAAGAACCCGTACCTGACTGTCTTTGAAGAACCCGTACCTCACTGTCTTTGAAGAACCCGTACCTGACTGTCTTTGAAGAACCCGTACCTGACTGTCTTTGAAGAACCCGTACCTGACTGTCTTTGAAGAACCCGTACCTCTTTGAAGAACCCGTACCTCACTGTCTTTGAAGAACCCGTACCTGACTGTCTTTGAAGAACCCGTACCTCTTTGAAGAACCCGTACCTGACTGTCTTTGAAGAACCCGTACCTCACTGTCTTTGAAGAACCCGTACCTGACTGTCTTTGAAGAACCCGTACCTCACTGTCTTTGAAGAACCCGTACCTCTTTGAAGAACCCGTACCTGACTGTCTTTGAAGAACCCGTACCTCACTGTCTTTGAAGAACCCGTACCTGACTGTCTTTGAAGAACCCGTACCTCACTGTCTTTGAAGAACCCGTACCTGACTGTCTTTGAAGAACCCGTACCTGACTGTCTTTGAAGAACCCGTACCTGACTGTCTTTGAAGAACCCGTACCTGACTGTCTTTGAAGAACCCGTACCTGACTGTCTTTGAAGAACCCGTACCTGACTGTCTTTGAAGAACCCGTACCTGACTGTCTTTGAAGAACCCGTACCTGACTGTCTTTGAAGAACCCGTACCTCTTTGAAGAACCCGTACCTGACTGTCTTTGAAGAACCCGTACCTGACTGTCTTTGAAGAACCCGTACCTGACTGTCTTTGAAGAACCCGTACCTGACTGTCTTTGAAGAACCCGTACCTGACTGTCTTTGAAGAACCAGTACCTGACTGTCTTTGAAGAACCCGTACCTGACTGTCTTTGAAGAACCCGTACCTGACTGTCTTTGAAGAACCCGTACCTGACTGTCTTTGAAGAACCCGTACCTGACTGTCTTTGAAGAACCCGTACCTGACTGTCTTTGAAGAACCCGTACCTCTTTGAAGAACCCGTACCTGACTGTCTTTGAAGAACCCGTACCTGACTGTCTTTGAAGAACCCGTACCTCACTGTCTTTGAAGAACCCGTACCTGACTGTCTTTGAAGAACCCGTACCTCACTGTCTTTGAAGAACCCGTACCTGACTGTCTTTGAAGAACCCGTACCTGACTGTCTTTGAAGAACCCGTACCTGACTGTCTTTGAAGAACCCGTACCTCTTTGAAGAACCCGTACCTGACTGTCTTTGAAGAACCCGTACCTGACTGTCTTTGAAGAACCCGTACCTCACTGTCTTTGAAGAACCCGTACCTCTTTGAAGAACCCGTACCTGACTGTCTTTGAAGAACCCGTACCTCACTGTCTTTGAAGAACCCGTACCTGACTGTCTTTGAAGAACCCGTCCCTCACTGTCGTTGACGAACCCGTACCTGACCGTCTATGAAGAACCCGTACCTGACTGTCTTTGAAGAACCCGTACCTGACTGTCTTTGAAGAACCCGTACCTGACTGTCTTTGAAGAACCCGTACCTGACTGTCTTTGAAGAACCCGTACCTCTTTGAAGAACCCGTACCTCACTGTCTTTGAAGAACCTTAAAATGCAAAATGTAAAGTCTTCCGTACTTGACTGTCTTTGAGGAACCCGTACCTGACTGTCTTTGAAGAACCCGTACCTGACTGTCTTTGAAGAACCCGTACCTCACTGTCTTTGAAGAACCCGTACCTCACTGTCTTTGAAGAACCCGTACCTCACTGTCTTTGAAGAACCCGTACCTCACTGTCTTTGAAGAACCCGTACCTCACTGTCTTTGAAGAACCCGTACCTCACTGTCTTTGAAGAACCCGTACCTCACTGTCTTTGAAGAACCCGTACCTCACTGTCTTTGAAGAACCCGTACCTGACTGTCTTTGAAGAACCCGTACCTCTTTGAAGAACCCGTACCTGACTGTCTTTGAAGAACCCGTACCTGACTGTCTTTGAAGAACCCGTACCTCACTGTCTTTGAAGAACCCGTACCTGACTGTCTTTGAAGAACCCGTACCTCTTTGAAGAACCCGTACCTCACTGTCTTTGAAGAACCCGTACCTGACTGTCTTTGAAGAACCCGTACCTCACTGTCTTTGAAGAACCCGTACCTGACTGTCTTTGAAGAACCCGTACCTCACTGTCTTTGAAGAACCCGTACCTGACTGTCTTTGAAGAACCCGTACCTGACTGTCTTTGAAGAACCCGTACCTCTTTGAAGAACCCGTAGCTCACTGTCTTTGAAGAACCCGTACCTGACTGTCTTTGAAGAACCCGTACCTCACTGTCTTTGAAGAACCCGTACCTCACTGTCTTTGAAGAACTCGTACCTCTTTGAAGAACCCGTACCTGACTGTCTTTGAAGAACCCGTACCTCACTGTGTTTGAGGAACCTTAAAATGCAAAATGTGAAGTCTTCCGTACCTGACTGTCTTTGAAGAACCCGTACCTCTTTGAAGAACCCGTACCTGACTGTCTTTGAAGAACCCGTACCTCTTTGAAGAACCCGTACCTCACTGTCTTTGAAGAACCCGTACCTCACTGTCTTTGAAGAACCCGTACCTCTTTGAAGAACCCGTACCTCACTGTCTTTGAAGAACCCGTACCTCTTTGAAGAACCCGTACCTCACTGTCTTTGAAGAACCCGTACCTCACTGTCTTTGAAGAACCCGTACCTCACTGTCTTTGAAGAACCCGTACCTCACTGTCTTTGAAGAACCCGTACCTGACTGTCTTTGAAGAACCCGTACCTCACTGTCTTTGAAGAACCCGTACCTCACTGTCTTTGAAGAACCCGTACCTCACTGTCTTTGAAGAACCCGTACCTGACTGTCTTTGAAGAACCCGTACCTGACTGTCTTTGAAGAACCCGTACCTCTTTGAAGAACCCGTACCTGACTGTCTTTGAAGAACCCGTACCTGACTGTCTTTGAAGAACCCGTACCTCTTTGAAGAACCCGTACCTCACTGTCTTTGAAGAACCTTAAAATGCAAACTGTGAAGTCTCCCGTACCTGACTGTCTTAAGCAAGCAAACAACCTCGAGCGGCAGTCTTTGGGACCGGTTATAGGCAGATGCCGGGCGGTGCGGGGCGGCAAGCAAGCGGGCAACCCTGGGCGTGGAGGCGTATATATCCTTCCCTTCTCTGTACGGGGATGCGGGGCCCACTCTTGAACGGGTCCGCTTACGTTAGGTTAGGTTAGGGAAGGTCGGTTTATTATGGTAACTGTGTGGGAATCCAGGGCCCGTATTGTCACATGCTGGGGGCTCAACGACTGTTTTCAAAGACCACCGAGAAAATTAGGTTAGGTTAGGTTAGGGAAGGTCGGTTTATTATGGTAACTTTGTGGGAATCCAGGGCCCGTATTGTCACACGCTTGGGGCTCAACGACTGTTTTCAAAGACCACCGAGAAGATTAGGTTAGGTTAGGGGAGGTAAGGTAGGTTTATTATGGTAACTGTGTGGGAGGAATCAGGGCCCGTATTGTCACACTCTTGGGGCTCAACGACTGTTTTCAAAGACCACCGAGAAGATTAGGTTAGGTTAGGTTAGGGAAGGTCGGTTAATTATGGTAACTGTGTGGGAATCCAAAGCCCATATTGTCACATGCTGGGGGCTCTCCGACTGTTTTCAAAGACCACCGAGAAGGTTAGGTTCGGTTAGGGAAGGTCGGTTTATTATGGTAACTGTGTGGGAATCCAGGGCCCGTATTGTCACATGCTGGGGGCTCTCCGACTGTTTTCAAAGACCACCGAGAAGGTTAGGTTCGGTTAGGGAAGGTCGGTTTATTATGGTAACTGTGTGGGAATCCAGGGCCCATACTGTCACACGCTTGGGGCTCTCCGACTGTTTTCAAAGACCACCGAGAAGATTAGGTTAGGTTAGGTTAGGGAAGGTCGGTTTATTATGGTAACTTTGTGGGAATCCAAAGCCCATACTGTCACACGCTTGGGGCTCTCTGACTAGTTTCAACGGTTACGGAGGAGATTAGGTTAGGTTAGGTTAGGCAAGGTAAGGTCAGTGTAGTAAGGTAACTTTGTTCAGGTATCCATGGCCCGTATTGTCACATGCTTGGGGTCTGGGTCTGGACGAAGAGGATGCAGAGGACAAAAGATACTGGCGATGATATACAAGAGTGGCCGACCCCAAGAGGGATTAAAGCAGAGAAAAAGAACAACAACAGCAACAAGAATAATAAGAAAAAGAAGAAGAAGAAGGAGGAGGAGAAGAAGTAGAAGAAAAAGTAGGAGAAAAAGTAGAAGACAAAGAAGAAGAAGAAGAAGAAGAAGAAAAAGTAGAAGACGAAGAAGAAGAAGAAGAAAAAGTAGAAGACAAAGAAGAAGTAGAAGAAAAAGTAGAAGAAAAAGTAGAAGACAAAGAAGAAGAAGAAGAAGAAGAAGGAGAAGAAAAAGTAGAAGAAGAAGACGAAGAAGAGAAAGAAGATTAGCCAAGTTCTCATGAGTGCTCCGTTCACAGCGCAGAAACCCAAACTCCCACTAGAGTCACGGAATCGCCCACAACAACTTCTAACAGCCTTTTCAATAGATAGGCTCGAAAGTATGCAAGAGTACGGGCCTAATCTTGAAGCTACAGCGGGGGGGGGGGCGTCTTCACTCGGCGACCACATGCCAGGTGAGAGCAAGATCTTGGGAGAGAGCTTGGGAATATGCGGCTGCCCGGGGTCATTAGCAGCAGCCGGGCAGCCTTTAACGTGGCGCCAACTGAGGTCTTAAACGTATTACCGCCTCTCGTAAAAGTCGCTGGGATTTTCATGGACTGTTTTGTGATCCTGGTCAACGTTGCCAGATTGTCGTACTCAGCGGCTTATATTTCCCGACTTCCTGCCCCAAAACTGTCTTCTGGGCTTCAGTAACGAAACTCATTTATAGTTATCGTTAAAAGAGTTAAATCCTGATGTTTTTTGGCAATAGTTAGGCGTCAGAAACCGGTAAATACTATGCTCTGAGTACGATAATCTGACAACGGTGATCCTGTGGTAGTTTTACACGACTTCTGCGCCTTGAACGGGCAAAACACCCATGGAAACCCGGTTAAGCTTCTGTTTGGGCTTGGGAAATCGCCTAGTGGGAGCCCGATACGTTTGAGAATTTGAATGTGACGCCGATCGTGATGCCCAGGTGACGCGTGGCTCTGGACGGGCGGTGACGCGGTGCTCAGGCCGGTGTGAGTGGAGCAATGTGACAGTTCTCTTGACGCGCCGTACGATAGTTTTCCCGGCAAGATGCAAGACAACATTCCTGCACCGCCGCCTCGACCCCGTCCCTCGCGCCGCCCGCTGCCCTCCCTCCCTCCCTCCCTCACCTCGCACTTACCGCCACCTTGTTTTCCTGTCCACGCCGCCGCCTCTCAAGGGCCTGCCTGACGGAGGAGTGAAGGAGCGCGGCCCTACAAGGAAGCCCAAACAAGTAGTGGAATATATACACATGACTAAATGACAGGATACTCGATGCCTTTCTACTTTTGGAACGTAGTGGGGCTTCCCTCTCGATGAAATGAATGTACAAATACCTAAGTAATATACACGCCGCGGCAAACAAGCTGGCATTTTTTCAGTCACCGCCGAGTGGCCTAACTACCCACATGCTGTCCTGAAGACCACCTGTCAACCCGGACCCTAGATTCTCTCTCTAAAGAGGGGATCAGAGATGAGCTCCGGGGGGCAGCATGAGCCAAGCAAGAGGCGCTACTATAAACACTTGCCCGCGCCACAACGGGCTGGGGCCGACCACCACGCCCCAACAAGAAAGCCTGCCCCACCTATAGGCGAAACGTTAAGATGCATAAATGAATAAAAAATAATGTAAACCTAAATAATATACAGCTGGCTACTCTCACCGTCTTCACTTTGTATACACGTCAAAGTAATGAAGTAAACACAAATAACTAATTAACCTGTACCTGCCCACACACACCACGCTGCTGCTTGTACGTTGTTCTGTCTGTTCGTTGCTCTCTACGGTGCCGTCAGTCCACGCAACACACTATGGACAGCGCCCCCCCCCCCCCCCTTGAACACTCCGCACATAACACCAAGACTAAAATATCTGTCTGATTAGTCACACCTCCTCCGCTACGCATGTTCCCGCTGCCAAGACTTTCCCTTTAGAAGCTTTTACCTCCCACTCCTACCTCGCCTCCGCCCTTCACCTCCCTCTCTCTCTCTCTCTCTCGTGCGTCTCTCCCTGCGTGATGGGCGGTGGGTGATGGGCCAGGCTCGTCCGCTCGTGGTGATGGGCAGTAAAAGGGAAGAGAGGTGAGGAAAGGAAAAGCAGGATGAAGCAAGCATAGGAAAGGAAGGAGAATGAGGGAGAGAAAGTGATGATATTTAAAGGATAGGACACGGAGGGAAGGCGATAAAGTTGAGAATAAACGGAAGCAGGAAAACTATAAGAGAAAAGACGAAAAGGATTGGATCAAAAGGAAGATATTAAGAATTGAAAGCGGAGAGAAGGAAAACCAGGAAGAAAGGAGAGAAGAGAGAGATACTGGAAGAGGGAGAGAAATTATGATGTAGTGAAAGTAAAGGAATAGAAGACGATGGGAGAAGAAATCATGCAGAGGTGAGAGAAGGAAAAGAAAGAGGAAAGGAAAGATAGAAGAAGAGAGAGATACTGGAAGAGGGAGAGAAATTATGATGTAGTGAAAATAAAGGAATAGAAGACGATGGGAGAAGAAATCATGCAGAGGTGAGAGAAGGAAAAGAAAGAGGAAAGGAAAGATAGAAGATAAGAAGGAGAGAAAAGAGAGAGAGATTGGAAGAGGGAGAGAAATTATGATGCAGGGAAAGTAAAGGAATAGAAGACGATGGGAGAAGAAATTATGCAGAGGTGAGAGAAGGAAAAGAAAGAGGAAAGGAAAGATAGAAGATAAGAAGGAGAGAAAAGAGAGAGATTGGAAGAGGGAGAGAAATTATGATGCAGGGAAAGTAAAGGAATAGAAGACGATGGGAGAAGAAATTATGCAGAGGTGAGAGAAGGAAAAGAAAGAGGAAAGGAAAGATAGAAGATAAGAAGGAGAGAAAAGAGAGAGAGATTGGAAGAGGGAGAGAAATTATGATGCAGGGAAAGTAAAGGAATAGAAGACGATGGGAGGAGAAATTATGCAGAGGTGAGAGAAGGAAAAGAAAGAGGAAAGAGGAAAGGAAAGATAGAAGATAAGAAGGAGAGAAAAGAGAGAGAGATTGGAAGAGGGAGAGAAATTATGATGTAGGGAAAGTAAAGGAATAGAAGACGATAGAAGAAGAAAATATGCAGAGGTGAGAGAAGGAAAAGAAAGAGGAAAGAGGAAAAGAAAGATAAAAGATAAGAAAAGGGAAAGGAGAGGAAAATGGCGTGTGGAGAAGGCGATGAGAGGAGAGGAAAATATGCAAGAATGGAGGAAGAGAAAGCAGGAGAAAGTAAATATAGGAAAAGAAAGAGACTGAAAGGAAATCGACGAGAAGGAAGAAAAAGACGAGATAGAGAAAGTAACGGGAGTAAAAAGCAATGAGACTTAAGAGGAAGAAGATAAGGAGATTTAGGGAAGGAAAAGGAGGAAATAGCAGATGATGGGAGATAAGATTTACATAGTGGGGTTAAGAGGAAGATAAGGAGATTTAGGGAAGAAAAAGGAGGAAATAGCAGATGATAGGAGATAAGATTTACATAGTGGGGTTAAGAGGAAGATAGGGAGATTTAGGGAAGAAAAAGGAGGAAATAGCAGATGATAGGAGATAAGATTTACATAGTGGGGTTAAGAGGAAGATAAGGAGATTTAGGGAAGAAAAAGGAGTATATACCAGATGATAGGAGAGATATTGAAAGGTAAGATTTACATAGTGGGGTTAAGCGAAAGATAGGGAGATTTAGAGAAGAAAAAGGATATACCAGATGATAGGAGAGATATTGAAAGATAAGACTTACATAGTGGGGGTTATGAAGATATGGAGTGATGAGGGAAGGGAATGCAGGAGGATATACCAGATGATAGGAGAGATATTGAAAGATAAGATTTACATAGATTCACACAGATATTCAGACCACACAGACCCTATAATCCTCAAACCTAAGTGAAGTTATATAAATCAAATTGAAGTTATGTTAATCGAATGCCACCAAGACTTTGCATTTCTACATTAGTGAATATTAAGTTAAAGGAAGTGTGGGTAGAGCTTGTTTTTAAATGAATAAGTCGTTTTGCACTGGACCACTGAAGGCGGGAGTTTATTCCATTCTCGCACTACAACGCTGGTGAAGGAAAATTTGGTGCTGTCTGAATTTACTTGTTTACACTTAAGTTTTGTGCCATTATTTCTCGTTCGCAAAGTGTCATCGATCAAAAAAAAAAAACTTGGATAGATGATTTGAGAAACGAAAGAGATTGAAGATTATAAAGAGGGCGAGATGATGATGATGGAGAGGAAGGAGATTAGACGATAAGAAGAGGGAGGGAGAAGATGAAGTAGAGAAAGAGATGGAGAAGGAAGGAAGAAAGAAGGTATAGAAGAAAAAAAGATAGGAAGAAAAAAGAGATGGAAGAGAAGGGAGGAGAGGGAGAAAGGGCGGAAGAGGAGGAGGAGGAGAAAGAGGAAGGAGTTATGGATGAAGGGAGAAAGGAAAAAGGTACGAGAGAGAGAGAGAGAGAGAGAGAGAGAGAGAGAGAGAGAGAGAGAGAGAGAGAGAGAGAGAGAGACAAAAAAATTTAATCATAGGAAAGGATTAATTACCTGAGATAGAAGGAAGAGTTTGAAGGAAGAGGAGGAGGAGAAGGAGGAGGAGGAAGAAGAAAGTGTGGGAGAAGGGGAGGAGAGAGATGAGTTAGGAGGAAGAGAGGAGGGGAGGAAGATAACAGGAAACATTAACCATGAGGAAGATACGACTTGAAACAGAAGACCCAAATTACAGGAGGAGGAGGAGGAGGAGGAGGAGGAGGAGGGAGCTAGAAGAGAGAAGGGGAAGCAGAAGGAAGAGAGGAATATAGACGAGTGGAGAAAGAAATGACAAGAAAAATATAAATGGCAGGAAGGAGGAGGAGGAGGAGGAGGAGGAAGGAAATTTAATGAGGGAAAGGGAAAAGAAAGAAAGAAAGAAAAGAAAATAGACAATACATTATAAGCACTGAAGAGATAAGACTTAAAACAAAAGGGAGGAGGAGGAGGAGGAGGAGGAGGAGGAGGAAGAAAATGTAAGAGATGAAGAAGGAAATTTAGTGAAGAAAATCGAAAAGAAAGAAAGGAAGAAAAGAAAATAGACAGAAGACAATATAAACACTGAATAGATAAGACTCAAAACAGAAGGGAGGAGGCGGAGGAGGAGGAGGAGGCGGAGGAGGAGGAGGAGGAGGAGGAGGAGGAGGAGGAGGAGGCAGGAGAGAAGAGGAAAACGTAAGAAAAATAGACAGAAGAAATATTTTGAAGCAGAAGGAGAGAGAGAGAGAGAGAGAGAGAGAGAGAGAGAGAGAGAGAGAGAGAGAGAGAGAGAGAGAGAGAGAGAGATTTACCTAGATTTACATAGACATTCAAACCACACAGACCCTATGGCCCAGACTAGGTGAAGTGTCCTTAAACCAAAGTATAATCCTGTTTAATTTTAATACCACCAAGACTTTGAATTTCTACCTAAGTGTCGGCCGAGTTTGTTTTTAAATTAATCGTTCGTGTTACACTGAGCTACTGAAGGCGGGAGTTTGTTCCAGTATCGCGCTACAACGTTGGTGAAGAAAAGTTTGGCGCAGTCTTAATTTACTTGTTTACACTTAAGTTTTGTGCCTTTATTTCTCACTCGGAACGTGTCATCGATCAAGAACAATTTAGATTTCCCCACATTCGTAAAACCATTGAATATTTTAATTAACCCGTCCGCTGCGATTGGCACGGATTTAGCCTGTACTAGTAGCCTGGAAACATACTCCCAGGTCTTTCTCTGTCTCTGTGGTGGATATGATAGTGGAGTGTTTCCCATGTGGTATTGGTGTGCTGGATATCCCCTCCCAAGGTGCATGACTTTATATTTTACTTCATTGAATTTTAACAGCCACTTTTTGATCCACTCCTGTAGCTTGGTGATGTCTTCTTGTAGGAAATCCGTAGTCAAGGGGTTAAAACAATCGATCACTTTTCCTCGGAGGCGACGTTACTTAAGAGAGACCAGCTTTAGGGGTGAGAACAGAGAGGTGGAAGAGAAGGGAGTATAGAGAGAAAGGGCGAGGAGAGAAGGGCGGAGGTAAAACAAGGCTCATTCATCACTGGAAAGGTTGAGGGTTGGGAGATAAGAAAGGGGGAGAGAGGGAGGAAGAGGGGAAGGGGAAGGAGGGAGGGGAGGAGGAGAGCATAGAAAGAAAGGTCAAATGGAAAAATTATGTATCACCCCCTTACTTCCCCCCTCCCTCTCACCCTTCCCCTTCCCATTCCCCCCTCCCCTCCCCCTCCCCCCCTTCCCACTTACCTGCATCAGTTAACGGCTCTCCAAGGGGCCACCTCACCTGCCCCTCACCTCAGCACTCACCCGGGGGAGCAAGAACACTCTCACTCTCCAGGGGCTTGCTTCTGTCTCCCTCTCACGCAGGGGAAAGGTTGTCTGTCTGTCTGTTTGTTTCTGTTTTCCTGTCTTGTGGATCTGTCTTTACTGTTTTTCTTTGTCTGTCTGCCTGGTTGTTTGTCTGTCTGTCTGTTTGTCTGTTTGTCTCTGTCTGTTTGTTTGTCTGTCTCTGCCTGTTTATTTGTCTGTCAGTCTTGTATTGTGGATCTGTCTTTCCTGTTTGTTTTATGTCTGTCTGTCTGTTTGTCTGTCGGTCTGTCTCTGTTTTCTTATATTATGGATCTGTCTGTCTTTCCTGTTTTCCTTTATGTGTTTCTGTCTGTCTGTCTATGTTTTCCTGTATCATGGATCCGTCTTTCCTCTTTTATTTTATGTCTGTCTGTCTTCTTCGCCTCTAATATTTTCCTCTTCCTCTTCCTCTTCCTTCCTGCAATTCGTATTTTTTGTTGTCATGGTGGTGGCGGCGTAGCAGTGGGGGCAAAGGGAACGTTGATAGCGCGCACTCACGTTGAAACTACTCCCACGAGACGCACTCCGCTATTCCCTCTTAAAAAGCGACATATGGAAGGAGAAGTGACTCGTGCCCAAGCTCATGAAAACAAGGTCGATATTTTAACTCTTTCGCTTTTCACATCAGCTATTTCTAAAGGACAAAGAGCGGGTCAGTCGGGTTCTATCAAGTGTTTCTTTACGTTCACGGTACAGAAGAAGGGTCAGATTACCACTAGGGTCATAAAACTACTCCTGGAAATGCCCACAACTCCTATGAAAGCCTTGTCAAATTATGTTCTTCTAGGTTCATGGTACAGAAGAAGGGTCAAACTACCACCAGGGTCATAAAACTACTCCTGGAAATGCCCACAACTCCTATGAAAGCCTTGTCAAATTATGTTCTTCTAGGTTCATGGTACAAAAGAAGGGTCAAACTACCACCAGGGTCATAAAACTACTCCTGGAAATGCCCACAACTCCTATGAAAGCCTTGTCAAATGTGTGTTTCTTTAGGTTCATGGTGCAAAAGAAGGGTCAAACTATCACCAGGGTCGTGAAGCTACTCCTGGAAATGCCCACAACTCCTACGAAAGCCTTGTCAAATATGTGTTCTTGGGCAGCGAAATGTCTTGTAATACAACCCCAAGACTCAACACTAAACATATCAGTGCGTGGGAAAAACAACATTCACAAGCTACTGGATTCTTTACACGAGAGATGAGGACTTAAGATTATGCAGAGAGGATCAAGTGTGTGGTAGAATCCGTAAATGTTGGAATAAAACTTATGTATTACTAAACCGTTCTGATGTTATGTGCTTACTGTTCATATTGTTTCATCTACTGTTTCATACTTTTTCAATAGGCCTAAAACTGTTCCTATGCTGTGTTATGTTCTACTGTTCCTATTGTTTTATCTACTATTTATTTTGGAGGGTCTATTGTTGGCGTCTGAAGAACCCACGGGAACATCTTTTGGGGTCTTGTCTCTGCCGTCTTAAGTAACCGCGTAAAACCATTCCTATGCTATGTTATGTTCTACTGTTCCTATTGTTTTATCAACTAGTTATTTTGGAGGGTCTTATTTTTGCGTCTGAAGAACCCACGAAACATCTTTTGGGGTCTTGTCTCTGTCGCCTTAACTAACCGCGTAAAACCATCCCTATGCTGTGTTATGTTCTTCTGTTCCCATTGTTTCATCTACTAGTTATTTTGGAGGGTCTTATTTTTGCGTCTGAAGAACCCACGAAACATCTTTTGGGGTCTTGTCTCTGCCGTCTTAAGTAACCGCGTAAAACCATTCCTATGCTGTGTTATGTTCTACTCTTCTATTGCTTCATCTACTGTTTATATTGGATGGTCTTTTTTTGTGTGTGTGTGTGTCTGAAAAACCCACGGGAACATCTTTTGGGGTCTTGTCTCTGCCGTCTTAAGTAACCGCGTAAAACCATTCCTGTGCTATGATATGTTCTACTGTTCCTATTGTTTCATTTACTAGTTATTTTGGAGGGTCTTATTTTTGCGTCTGAAGAACCCACGGGAACATCTTTTGGGGTCTTGTCTCTATCGCCTTAAGTAACCGCGGGACACGGAGGACGAAGAGGACAAAGGAAAGAGTAACGGTCCTCGGTACGATCAGGCTGCCACTCATGCCTTGCTAATGTGCGGGAGGCGGCCTTGGTCACGGCCCTCGAACCCCGGACCAGCGTTGCCAAATTATCGTACTCAAAACATCGCAATTATCAGTTCCAGGGCCCCGAAACTTTCCTACCCACACAGATAACGAGATTCCAGTTAAAGTTATCGTTAAAGTCATTACTTATTGGTGTCTGTTTGCGATAGCTGTGAATCAGAAACCGGAAATTACGATGTGCTGAGTGTCTGAGTACGATAATTTTTGGAACGCTCCCCTGGACACGTGGGTATGGGAGTCACGTGCCGCTCACCCCGCCACGCCACCTAACAGTACTAGCGGACCGAGGTTATCAAAGTACCCTCAAGGCCATTTGTTATACGTGCTGGCTATAGTGGCGTTAGGCTCTCTTGTGGGGCCTCTTGAACGACCCCCGCCCGGTAGTGAAGCAGGCGGATTTTATTTATAGTACTAGCGGACCGAGGTTATCAAAGTACCGTCAAGGCCATTTGTTCTACGTGCTGGCTATAGTGGTGTTAGGGTCTCTTGCGGGGCCTCTCGGACGACCCAGCCCGTTAGTGAAGCAGGCGGATTTTATTTATAGTGGCTGCCGTGATGTATGACTCTTGCAACATCGGGCCGCATAGTTTTCTGAGCCAGTTCAATTCAGTTCAGTTGAAGGTCCGGGAGACAGCCTTTGCAACGGCCTCCCCTTTGCTTCCTCTTGTCCAGTCTGTTCATGGGTGGTTGTAGTCCGCTTCCGTTGGGGACGCGCGGGTCGTAGCTCACAAACTAACCACGTGATCCTGTTTTAATTATTTTCTTTGCATTCATTGGTAAAAAGTACTTGGCAGAGATGATCTTTCGTATAGCCCATGGCACCGGTAGGCTCTCTTGGTGGGGCCTGGTTGTTGGTCCCATCCAGTGTTTTATAGTTGCGCCATCATGTTTTAGTCTAGCTGTCCCCCGGAGCTCATTTTTATCCTCTCTAGAGTTAATCTGGATTCCGGATTTTTGGGCGGTCTTCAGGACTAACCTCGTAATCCTCTTATAATATATTCTCAGTGTATTTCCCGGCAAGAAGTACACTACGGAGAGCCAATCTATCCTAACTTAACCTAACTAACTCTAGCGTAACCTTAACTAACCTAAGCTAAACCGGTCCGGGCGCTGAACATCCTTACGATTCAGGAATATTCAACACTGGGCAATGATTAATGTGCGGTGTGGCTCTCCGGCCCATGCTGTCCACCCGCCGGACGTGACACGCATGCGCGGTGGGAAGGACTGTGACGCGGGGTGCCTGCTTGAATATGCGAGGAGCGGGGCGATGGAATTATTAGTCGGAAGGTCAGGCGAGGGGCGGCGAGGGTGTTGGGTAAGGTCATGATGGTCACTGAGGAATTTGTATGGGGTAAGAACCGTAATCTCAGACTCCTTAGACCCGCGCTGCCAATTGAAGTGCACTAATCTGTCTTGTTGGCGATTTGTTAGCTCGGAGGATGGGTTGATGAGGTTTTGAGTTAGTTAATGGCGGTAAAACGCAGAGAAATATAGATGTTACTGGAGAATGTAAGACTAATGAAAGATGTTAATTAAGCTGTGTTGGCGAAGTTTTGTTATGAATGTGATGAGTTGATAAGGTTTTGAGGTAGTTAATGACGCTAAAATGAGAAGGAATATAGAAGTTAAGGTAAAAGATGTAAATGTTAATAAAGAATGTTAGACTAATAGAGAATGTTGAACTGTATTGATGATGATTTGTTAGCTCAGAGGATGAGCTGATAAGGTTTTGAGTTAATTAATGACGGTAAAACGAAGAGAAATGTATAAGTTAATGTAGATGTTACTGGAGAATGTAGGACTAATGAAAGATGTTCAGCTGTGTTGGCGAAGATTTGTTATTAATGTGATGAGTTGCTAAGGTTTTGCGTTAGATAATGATGGTAAAACGAGGTGAAATATGTAAGTTAATGTAGATGTTCCTGGAGAATGTAAGACTATTGAAAGATGTTAAGCTGTGTTGGCGAAAACTTGTTATAAATGTGATGTGTTGATCAGGTTTTGAGTTAGTTAATGATGATAAAACGAGAAGAAATATAGAAGTTAAGGTAAAAGATGTAGATGTTAATAGAGAATGTTGAACTGTATTGATGATGATTTGTTAGCTCAGAGGATGAGCTGATAAGGTTTTGAGTTAGTTAATGACGGTAAAACGAGGATGAATATAGAAGTTAACGTAGAAGATGTAGAAGATATTAATGTAGAATGTAAGACTAATGGAGGGTGTTAAGCTGTGTTGGTAATGATTGGTTTGAGCACTGAAGAGTTGATAAAGTTTTGGGTTAAATAATGAAGACTCAACGAGCAGCTGTCAGATTATTAGGACTATCCAACGCTGTTATGATCCCTGGCGCCAAGTAAAACACATGAAGCTGTCTTAGTTAATTCAGACAACGAGTGGGAAGGCTCTCGAGATGAAGGAGGAGCTCAGAACTGGGATTAAGTAATTGGGGAGACGAGAAAAGTGGGTAGAAATTGTGCTGAGTTAGCTTATAAAGAGTCACAGTGCGTTAGCTGTGGAAAACGCTTAGAGGACAAAGAACCTTCCTTAAGACTGTACCTAACGAAAAGATGCATTGAGTTAGAAGATAAAGGGCCATTAAGGGAGGAAGGAACAGAGGGAAGAGAGCATAGAGGGAGGACAAAGAACCTTCCTTAAGACTGTACCTGACGAAAAAATGCATTGATTTGGATGATAAAGGGACATTAAGGGAGGAAGGAACAGAGGGAAGAGAGCATAGAGGGAGGACAGACCCTTCCTTAAGACTGTACCTAACGAAAAGATGCATTGAGTTAGAAGATAAAGGGCCATTAAGGGAGGAAGGAAAAGAGGGAAGAGAGCATAGAGGGAGGACAAACATCTTTTTTTTTTTAACTAGACGAAAAATAGTAAATATAACACTACGTACTCATTGCTACAGAACTATTATTATTATTATTATTATTATTATTATTATTATTATTATTATTATTATTATTGTTGTTGTTGTTGTTGTTGTTGTTGTTGTTGTTGTTGTTGTTGTTAATAGTAGTAGTAGTAGCAGTAGACTAGTGGTAGTAGTAGTAGTAGTAGTAGCAGTAGTAGTAGTAGTAGTATCGTTGTTGTTGTTGTTGTTATTGCAGCAAAGAAGGCAACTCAAGGACAGAAAAAAGAAAAAAAATGACGTCTTAGTTATCTTATCACTAACGAAAAATTAAAAAAAGAAATTACAAGACCACGAACTTAAGCAAAAAAGAAGATTGTTAATTATACAGTTAAGGAAGCAACTCAGGGCAAGAAAGAATATATTAAAAAAAAACGTCGACATCTTGGTTATAAACGACAAAAAAATATACTTGCAAAACTACTTAATACTTACTTAAACAGAAGATTATTATTATTATTATTATTGCAGTAAACTAGAGCTCAAGGACAGACAAAGATTAAAAAATAAGAATCTTGCTTATCTCAACACGAACGAAAAAAAATGCAAAACTAGTGACTTACAAAACAGATTATTATTATTATTATTATTATTATTATTATTATTATTATTATTATTATTATTATTATTATTATTATTATCATTATCATTATTATTATTATTATTATTATTATTATTATTATTATTATTATTACTACTACTACTACTACTATTACTACTACTACTACTACTACTACTACATCATACGAGGCAGCTCAAGGGCAGAAAAAAAGAGAAAAATCTACATCTTGGTTATACGTTAAACAAAAGAGAAAAATCAGTAAAAATAGATGAAATAAATAAATAAATAAATAGGTAATAATATTGTTGAGTTGATAAGTCGTTCAGTATTAGGAATAACTGATTGGTTGAGAGAGAGAGAGAGAGAGAGAGAGAGAGATCTATTGCTCTCTCTCTCTCCTTCCATCATTTGTTCTTTTCTCGTTTTCTTCTTCTCTCTTTCGTTCCGTTTCTCTTTTTCTCTTTCTCTCCTTGATATTGGAAGACCTCTATTAAATTATCTCCCTCTCTATCTGTCTATCTATTATGTATCTATCTATCTATCTCTATCTATTTATCTATCTATGTATCTATCTTTCTCCCTCTATCTCTCTCTAACACTTCATTTGCAACACACACACACACACACACACACACACACACACACACACACACACACACACACACACACACACACACACACACACAGACACATTACAAACTCACTCACTCACTCACTCACTCACTCACTCACTCACGCAACCTTTTTGTCACGGCACTTAAGACCCTCAACTACCCGCCTCTGCCACTCCCTTCTTACGCCGCCTTGACTTGACGCAAAGAAGAAGTCCCCCCTCCCCCCCCAGTGACGCGGACAAGTACCCTAAACAGCCCTTCATTGCCTGGTATGCTGCCCACTGTGTAAGGTCTAATGGGTATGAACTTCGTCCAATACAGCGTCATTTTTGGGGGTTCTTATGCTTGAATGTCTCGGAGCTTTCACACCCTCGCTGGATAAGGTCTCAGTGGGTTTTGGGTTTTGTAAGCGACTGACCTGAACTTTAGTCTCCGTTGTGGGTATTTTTGTTATTTTCTATGTTTTGTTTTGTTTTACTGCTTCTTTTCCTCCTCCTCCTCCTCCTTCGTCATTTTCTTCCTCTTTTTCTTCTTCCTCTTCATTTTTTTTCTTATTTTTCTTCTTGTTCATCATCATCATCTTTTTCTTCTTCTTCTCTTTTCTCTCTTCTTTTATTTCTTCTCCCTTCTTCTTCTTCTTTCAATTTCTTCTTCTACTTCTTAATTTTTTTCTTCTTCATTTTCTTCTTTAATTTTTTTCTCCATTTTTTCTTCTACTTTTGGCTTTTTTTGTTTTGTTTGTGTTGCTTTGTTTTGGGTTTTGTATTTGTTTCCCTGTAAACCAAACAAACAAACAAACACACTCACTTTCTACGATACACCAACACACACACACACACACACACACACACACACACACACACACACACACACACACACACACACACACACACGCACACACATACCAAACAGCACAACCTCTCACACCCTCATTTTCTTTTTTCTTCTCCTCTTCTTCTACTTCTTCTTTTTCTTCCTCTTCTTCTACTTCTTCTTATCTTCTTCTACTTCTTCTTTTCTTCTTCTTTTCTTTCTTCATCATTTTTTCTTGTTTCTTGCTTTTTTATTTGTTTTTCTTTTGTTTTTTTAATATTGCTTTCTTTTGTTTCTTCTTTTTTTTGTCTCCTCTACTATAAAACAAACAAAACAAACACACACACTTTCTATGATACGCCAAAACACACACACACACACACACACACACACACACACACACACACATACACACACACACACAAGCAAACAAACACATAGCAAACATCACAAACACTCACCCTCAGCACCTCCTCATCGCCTGTCACTCCCTGTTGGCAGCACAAAGGCGTGACACGTACCCAAGACCAGCAACAACAAGCCTGAGATGCACCCAAAATAGCCCCTCTAAGTAACTGCCCTTAATCTTGTGTTATGTTCGTTCAGATTTACGAGCCAGTGGCGTGATGCGTGACGTTCAGGGGACACACAAACAGACAGATAAACAGATGATATATAAAGTACTCCTGATCGTGTGCCATGTTCCCCGACCCCTCACGAAGATAAACTGGTGATATATAAAGTACTCCTGATCGTGTGCCATGTTCCCCGACCCCTCACGACAAGGATTAGAAGCTGCAGGGGAGGATCAGAACGTCTAGGAAAGAAGAGAACATAAAAGCCGCAGACCCCACATTGGAGAATTTGAACCAATTAATATATATAGAGAAGAAAAAGAACATGAAAGGATTAGAACCCACGAGGAAGTATTTGAACCCTCAGAGAAGAAAAAGAACGTATAACAATAAAAAAAGGGTCAGAAGTTGAACTCAGAACCCACAAAGAGGAATTAAAACACCCCAAGAAGTAATAAAAAAAAATACATATATCATTGAAGATTCTGGCTGACGATTACGAGCCCAGCATGTGATTGAACCTTGAGTGAACGACCCTCCCCGCCACCACCACACACACACACACACACACACACGCACGCACGCACGCAGGGAGCCGCCGAGCCGTCCCCACACAAAAGGGTCGGGCTTGATGAAATGTTTGACCTCCGTGGCCCACAATGGCTACTGCGCGGCGTGTTGACAGTCATCTCGGGGCGCACAATGCTGAGTACACACACGACCCGGCAAAGGCGCAACCACCCCTCCGCAGCACGCCCCGCCTTGGTGACTCCGCCAGGAAAAGACAGCGGGGTGAACGGAGACGAGCGGATTTTTTTTATTGAACGAAACGGTAAAAATTGCTCCTTGTAACCCAAAGAGACTATTTAAAACTACAACCATCTGTTTCTGCCCTACCATAGTTATTTATTGGAAGGAGACGAGCTGTTTTTTATAGAACGATTCTTATGGAAGGATGAAAATTGGGACGAACGATTTTTTTTATAGAACGAAACGGTAAAAATTGCTCCTTGTAACCCAAAGAGACTATTTAAAACTACAACCACTTCTGTTTGCCCTACCACAGTTATTTACCAGCGAGAAAAATAATTGTTTTGGAAGGAGACGAACTGATTTTTGTAGAACGATTCTTATAGAAGGATGAAAATTGGGACTTGTAAGGGAAAAGAACAGTCGGTTGAGGAGACAAACTGATTGTTATAGAAGAGTTTTTAACGGAAGGATGAAAATTGATACTTGTAACCTTAACAGACTCATTTAAAAAGCACAACTATACTGCCACTGCTTGTAACGCCACGGTACCTTACAAGCGATGAAAGGAACCACAGACTTAGGAGACGAACTGTTTTTAATAGATTGAACGGGTAAAATTTGATACATATAACCTAAACAACCTTGATTCAAAAGCACAGTTCCTTCTGCCTATCATGATACAGAGGAAAATGACCGCCGGTTAAGGAGACAAACTGACCTTTTTTTTTATAGAACGAAATGGTAAAACTATCTATTTGTAGCCTTGACACTCGGAAGGATGAAAATTGATACTTGTAACCTTAACAGACTCATTTCAAAAGCAAAACTACTGCCACTGCTTGTAACGCCACGGTACCTTACAAGCGATGAAAGGAACCACAGACTTAGGAGACGAACTGCTTTTAATAGATTGAAAGGATAAAATTTGATACATATAACCTAAACAACATTGATTCAAAAGCACAGTTCCTTCTGCCTATCATGATACAGAGGAAAATGACCGCCGGTTAAGGAGACAAACTGACCTTTTTTTTATAGAACGAAATGGTAAAACTATCTATTTGTAGCCTTGACACTCGGAAGGATGAAAATTGATACTTGTAACCTTAACAGACTCATTTCAAAAGCAAAACTACTGGCACTGCTTGTAACGCCACGGTCCCTTACAAGCGATGAAAGGAACCACAGACTTAGGAGACGAACTGCTTTTAATAGATTGAAAGGATAAAATTTGATACATATAACCTAAACAACCTTGATTCAAAAGCACAGTTCCTTCTGCCTATCATGATACAGAGGGAAAATAACAGCCAGGAAACAAACTGACTTTTTTTTTATAGAACGAAATGGTAAAGTTATCTATTTGTAGCCTTAACAGTCTCAACCCAAAGGCGCAGCTACCCTTTCCGCAGCACGCCCCGCCATGGTGACTCAGGCGAGGACAAGAACAGCCGGGTGAACGAAGACGAAGTGCATTTTATAGAGCGAAGGGTAAAAAGTGGCACATGTAGCCTTAAGAGAGACTGTTTACATCACAACTTCTTCTGCAGCACGAGGGCGAGGAAAAGAGCCGCAGGGGTGGGAGGGGACGAACTGCTTTTTATAGAAGAATACTTAAACGGAAGGATGAAAATTGATACTTGTGAGCTAACAGACACTTCAAGAGCACAACGACTTCATTTGCTGCACGAGAGCGAGGAAAAGTACACCCGGCTTGAAGAATTCGATCTGCTTTTTTATAGAACGGTACACAGCAGGCGGACAAACTGCTACTTGTGACCCTAACACCTCTATTGAAAAGCACGGCTCCTCCTGCTCCTCCTCCTCCTCCTCCTGCTGCTCCTCCTGCTGCTGCTCCTCCTGCCCGCCACGCCTCAGTCACTCACCAAGCCGGAGAGGAGGACAAACAAACAACCCTCTCATGAACGGTGGCTCAAATAGAAAGATAAAAATAGACCTTTTAGGTGCTGCCTATAGCGCCAATAGACTGTCTTGAGGGGCCTCCAGACGACCCCAGCCCGTTAGTGGCGCAGGTGAATTTTATTTATAGTGGCTGCCGTGATGTGTGACTCTTGCCTGGCCCATGCTGCCCCCCGGTGCTCCACTTGACTGAAGTCGCTGAAGTTAGGGTTGATTGAAGATCCGGGCAGCATGTGGGTAATCTTCCGGCACTCGGCGATGGTTGAAAATTGTCGGCGTCCTTCGGTGGGACTGGAACCCGGGTCCTCGGGCTCACCACGCCCGCACGCTGACCACTCGGCCACCGCCTCCCCTACGGCGGCAAGTTGAATCGTTTCGTCAAAAACACATCTACTCCTGCAGTCCACCACGCCACAGTTGCTTATCAAACAAACGGGTAAACAGCTTGGAAAAGAATGCAAACAACCCTCTTGAGAGCGGTGCCTCAAATAGAAAGATAAGAATATACTTGCATCTTGAATCGTTCTAGTCAAAACATCTACTGCAGCAGCCCGCCGCGCCACACCTCCCCGCCAGCCGAGACAAGAACACACAACACCAGAAAGATGCTGCACGAAAATAAGGATAAAAAATGCTTGCAAGATAACGAATTTCAGCTGTCGAGTCAAAAGCATAATCACACTCTGCTGCCCCAGCCACTCAGAAGCTGGGCAAAGAAGACGGAAGAAGTACAAACACCCTTGACTGACGGCACTTTACGAAAATATGATAAAAATGCTTCCATAACAACTTGCTTATTTAAACTGTCGCGTCAAAAGCATACAGCTTGCCCCAGCCTTTCAAAGGGTGGGAAAAGAACATGGAAGGACAAACATTCCTTTAAGACAGTACCTCGCGAAAAAGAAAGGATAGTAATGCTTCCTAAACATCCTATTTACTTAAACTGCCGCATCAAAAGCATAATTACAGGCTGTTTGTCCCTCAGAGGCTGGGAAAAGAACATGGAAGAAGTGCAAACAACGCTTTTAAATGACACCACGAAGAAGAAATATTGAGAAACCTACAAAACTACATTCTTACTTAACCCCTCGAGTCAAAAGCATCAATACTATTAGTAGGTGATTTTAATTGTAAAGAGGTAGATTGGGAGATGTTTGAAAGCGGTGGTGGCGGCTGTTTGTCCCTCAGAGCCTGGGAAGTGAACATTGTAGAAGTGCAAACAACGCTTTTTAAATGACGCCACGAAAAACAAATATTAAGAAAATTGACAAACTACGCTCCTACTTAAACCTTCGAGCCAAAAGCATCATAACAGGTTCTTTGTCACTCAGAAACTGGGAAAAGAACATTGAAGAAGTGCAAACAACGCTTTTTAAATGACACCACGAAAAACAAATATTAAGAAACTTGCAAAACTACATTCTTACTTTAACCCTCGAGTCAAATCATTAGTTCAGGTTCTTTGTCCCTCAGAGGCTGGGAAAAGAACATTGAAGAAGTGCAAACGACGCTTTTTAAATGACACTTAACGAAAAAGAAACAATCAAACTTGCAAAACTACATTCTTACTTTAACCCTCGAGTCAAAAGCATTAGTACAGGTTCTTTGTCCCTCAGAGTCTGGGAAAAGAACATTGTAGAAGTGCAAACAACGCTATTTAAATGACACCACGAAAAACAAATATTAAGAAACTTGCAAAACTACATTCTTACTTTAACCCTCGAGTCAAATCATTAGTACAGGTTCTTTGTCCCTCAGAGTCTGGGAAAAGAACATTGGAGAAATGGAAACAACGCTATTTAAATGACACTTAACGAAAAAGAAACATAATCAAACTTGCAAAACTACATTCTTACTTTAACCCTCGAGTCAAAAGCATCATTACAGGCTCTTTGTCCCTCAGAAACTGGGAAAAGAACATTGGAGAAGTGCAAACAACGCTATTTAAATGACACTTAACGAAAAAGAAACATAATCAAACTTGCAAAACTACATTCTCACTTAAACCCTCGAGTCAAAAGCATCATTACAGGCTCTTTGTCACTCAGAGGCTGGGAAAAGAACACTGAAGAATTGCAAACAACTTGAACCTTACGAAAAAGAAATATTAAGAAACTTGCAAAACTACATTCTCACTTAAGCCCTCGAAACAAAAGCAACATTACAGAACGAAAGAAAAAGACCAAAATACAATAGAAAACAATAAGATCAGAAACCCAAAACGAGAAATAAGAAGCAAGAGAAAAGAAAAGAAAAGATTAGAACCCCAAAACGAAGACTAAGAAGCAAGAGGAAAAAAAAGAAGATCAGAACCCCAAAACGAAGACTAAGAAGCAAGAGAAAAGAAAAAAAAGAAGATCAGAACCCCAAAACGAAGACTAAGAAGCAAGAGAAAAGAAAAGAAGATCAGAACCCCAAAACGAAGACTAAGAAGCAAGAGGAAAAAAAAGAAGATCAGAACCCCAAAACGAAGACTAAGAAGCAAGAGGAAAAAAAAGATCAGAACCCCAAAAAGAAGACTAAGAACCAAGAGTAAAAAAAAGAAGATCAGAACCCCAAAACGAAGACTAAGAAGCAAGAGGAAAAAAAAGAAGATCAGAACCCCAAAACGAAGACTAAGAAGCAAGAGGAAAAAAAAGAAGATCAGAACCCCAAAACGAAGACTAAGAAGCAAAGAGGAAAAAAAAGAAGATCAGAACCCCAAAACGAAGACTAAGAAGCAAGAGGAAAAAAAAAGAAGATCAGAACCCCAAAACGAGGAATAAGAAGCAAGAGAAAAGAAAAAAAAGAAGATCAGAACCCCAAAACGAAGACTAAGAAGCAAGAGAAAAGAAAAAAAAGAAGATCAGAACCCCAAAACGAAGACTAAGAAGCAAGAGGAAAAAAAAGAAGATCAGAACCCCAAAACGAAGACTAAGAAGCAAGAGGAAAAAAAAGAAGATCAGAACCCCAAAACGAAGACTAAGAAGCAAGAGGAAAAAAAAGAAGATCAGAACCCCAAAACGAAGACTAAGAAGCAAGAGAAAAGAAAAAGATCAGAACCCCAAAACGAAGACTAAGAAGCACTAGGAAAAAAAAGAAGATCAGAACCCCAAAACGAAGACTAAGAAGCAAGAGGAAAAAAAAGAAGATCAGAACCCCAAAACGAAGACTAAGAAGCAAGAGGGAAAAAAAAGAAGATCAGAACCCCAAAACGAGGAATAAGAAGCAAGAGAAAAGAAAAAAAAGAAGATCAGAACCCCAAAACGAAGACTAAGAAGCAAGAGAAAAGAAAAAAAAGAAGATCAGAACCCCAAAACGAAGACTAAGAAGCAAGAGGAAAAAAAAGAAGATCAGAACCCCAAAACGAAGACTAAGAAGCAAGATGGAAAAAAAAGAAGATCAGAACCCCAAAACGAAGACTAAGAAGCAAGAGGAAAAAAAAGAAGATCAGAACCCCAAAACGAGGAATAAGAAGCAAGAGAAAAGAAAAAAAAAATTAGAACCCCAAAACGAAGACTAAGAAGCAAGAGGAAAAAAAAAGAAGATCAGAACCCCAAAACGAAAAATAAGAACCAAGAGAAAAGAAAACGAACATAATAGAGTAAAGCATAACGATATATATCCCTCAGAAACATGAAAGAAGAGCAAACAACCCTCAAGAAAAAGCAAATATTACGCAACTTGCCAAACTACTTTCCTACGTGAACTGCCGCGTCAAAATCGTAACTAATATATTTTCGTATTTTTATTATCTTTATTATTATCGTCTCTGTTTACTTATCTATCTACCTGTCTATTTATCTATTTGTTTAGCTGTCTATCTATCTGTTTTTGTATTTTTTATTATCTTATCTTTTCTATCCTTCGCTATCCTGTCTATCTATCTGTCTATTTCCATCTTTATTTATCTATCTGTCTTTCTGTCTATCTATCTATCAGTCTGTCTATCTACCTGTCTATTTATCTATTTGTTTAGCTGTCTATCTATCTATGTTTTTGTATTTTTTTATCTTTTCTATCCTTCGCTATCCTGTCTATCTATCTGTCTATTTCCATCTTTATTTATCTATCTATCTTTCTGTCTATCTATCTATCAGTCTGTCTATCTACCTGTCTATTTATCTATTTGTTTAGCTGTCTATCTATCTATGTTTTTGTATTTTTTATTATCTTATCTTTTCTATCCTTCGCTATCCTGTCTATCTATCTGTCTATTTCCATCTTTATTTATCTATCTATCTATCTCTCTATCTGTCTATCAATCTATCTGTCTATCAATCCTCCGTTGGGAAAGGTTTTATCAGTGAACTAAAGTAACTATGATAATAATAATAATAATAATAATAATAATAATAATAATAATAATAATAATAATAATAATAATAATAATAATAATAATAATAATAATAATAATAATAATAATAATAATAATAATAATAAGGGTGATGCTTAAGTTACCCCGTCGTGAGCCAATCTTGAAAGTCACTTAACAAAAACTCGCCAAAATTTTCCGTTCTATTCCTGGATACCGAAGATTTGAAAACGTGAGACCTCCCCTTCAGAGGCCCAAAGTTACCCTATATTAATGAACTTCAAGCCATACCCTCCTCCTCCTCCTCCTCCTCCTCCTCATCCTCCTCCTTCTCCTCCTCCTCCTCTTTTTCCTTCCTCTTCTTCCTCCTCTTCCTCCTCTTACAAATTGCTTCCATACCCTCGTCACTCCTTCTCTGTGTTGCTCTTCCTCCTCCTCCTCCTTCTCTTCCTCCTCCTCCTCCTCTTTTTTCTTCCTCTTCTTCCTCCTCTTCCTACTCGTACAAATTACTTCCATACTCCAGTCACTCCTCTGTGTTGCTTCTCCTCCTCCTCCTCCTCCTCCCCCTCTTCAAAGGCCACCTCTCGTACCCTTCTCCAGGTTATTAGATATTCTCACCCTCTTTACACACACACACACACACACACACACACACACACACACACACACGCACACGCACATGATTAATGACGGTAATACTAAATAGATTGAACGGAATATAAAGAAAAGGAAGATGAAAGCAATTAATTATTACAAGAAACCTTTGAATAATAACTTGAAATATTTGGCTTATATGTTTGTTTATGCATTTATCTGTTTATCTATCTATCTATCTATCTATCTATCTATCTATCTATTGTCCATTTTCTGTTTCTGTCTATTTTTTTTATACATATTCAAAATCTAAGGAAATATTTTAATAGTAAGCTTTTTATAGTGTTTCAGAGAGAGAGAGAGAGAGAGAGAGAGAGAGAGAGAGAGAGAGAGAGAGAGAGAGAGAGAGAGAGAGAGAGAGAGAGAGAGAGAGAGAGAGAGAGAGAATGAATAAAAGAGAGAAAGAAAGAAAGTCAGGAACGAAGAAAGAAAGAAAGAAAAAGAAAAAAGAGAAAAAAAAAGAATGAATGATGAAAGGAAAAATAATAAAAGAAAAGAAACAATAAAAAAAGAGAGAAGGAAGGAAGGAAGGAAAAAGAAAGAGTTAATAACAGAAGAAATGAAAGAAAGAAAACAAAAAAAAGCAATACCCGGAAAACCTTGGTCGCCGCTAATTTATGTTCCCGGAGGTGTAATCTACCAGGTGTGTCGATGCTTACATATAAGGCCTCTCACCGCCTCACAAACACCTGCCCTTCCGATAACCAATCAACACGCCGATACCCATTCTTTCTACACAGGTGACACGGTGCCGTAGACCCGATAACACCACTCAGGAACACAATACCAAGAAAACATTTATTACATATTATTCTTATTATTCGGATCCCAAGCACATGTATTTGACAAGGCTTTCGTTGGAGTTTTGGCATTTCCAGGGGTAGTTTTATGACCCTTCTTCTGTACCATGAACCTAAAGAAGCACATTTGACCAGGCTTTCGTTGGAGTTGTGGCATTTCCAGGGGTAGTTTTATGACCCTTCTTCTGTACCATGAACCTAAAGAAACACACATTTGACAAGGCTTTCAGAGGGGGCATTATAGGGTAGTTTTATGACCCTTCTTCTGTACCATGAACCTAAAGAAACACACATTTGACAAGGCTTTCGTAGGAGTTTGTGGCATTTCCAGGGGTAGTTTTATGACCCTTCTTCTGTACCATGAACCTAAAGAAACACACATTTGACAAGGCTTTCGTAGGAGTTTGGGGCATTTCCAGAGGTAGTTTTATGACCCTGGTGGTAGTTTGACCTTTCTACCTATGAATTTGCATACGAGGTAGTAACGACGATATTTATCACCAATTTTATCTACCTGTCTATCTATATCTACCTGTCTATCCATCTACCTACCTACCTGTCTTCCTGTTTATCTACCTCTCCACCTTTAAATTCGTACACGGCCTGGTAGTGACAACATGACGAGGACCTGATGTGGACGCGTTCCCAGAGAGGCGTGGAGGTGACAGGCCGAGTCTCCCGTCCAATTAGCTATCACGGTTCCCTTTGGTCACGGCGCGTCACTCTGCGGGGCCTCTCGTGGGTCGGAATCTGTCACTTCATAAATGCGTCAAGATATCAAGGTTCAGATTCTTAAACATTTCGGCTCCAAAGCTCACCTATTTGACAAGGCTTCCGTAGGGGTTTGGGGCACTTTCAGGGGAAGTTTTATAACCCTGATGGTAGTTTGGCCCTTCCTCTGTACCATAAACCTAGAAGAACATATTTGACAAGGCTTCCGTAGGGGTTTGGGGCACTTTCAGGGGAAGTTTTATAACCCTGATGGTAGTTTGACCCTTCCTCTGTACCATAAACCTAGAAGAACATATTTGACAAGGCTTTCGTAGGAGTTTGCGACACTGTCAAGGGTAGTTTTATGACCCTGGTGGTAGTTTGGCCCTTCCTCTGTACCATAAACCTAGAAGAACATATTTGACAAGGCTTCCGTAGGGGTTTGGGGCACTTTCAGGGGAAGTTTTATAACCCTGATGGTAGTTTGGCCCTTCCTCTGTACCATAAACCTAGAAGAACATATTTGACAAGGCTTTCGTAGGAGTTTGCGACACTGTCAAGGGTAGTTTTATGACCCTGGTGGTAGTTTGACCCTTCCTCTGTACCATGAACCTAAAGAAACACACATAATTGATAAGGCTTCCGTAGGGTTTGGGGCACTTTCAGGGGTAGTTTTATGACCCTGCTGGTAGTTTGACCCTTCCTCTGTACCATGAACCTAGAAGAACATATTATTTGATAAGGCTTTCGTAGGAGTGGTGGGCATTTCCAGGTGTAGTTTTATGACCCTGGTGGTAGTTTGACCCTTTTTCTGTACCATGAACTTAAAGAAACACATTTGACAAGGCTTCCGTAGGGGTTTGGGGCACTTTCAGGGGTAGTTTTATGACCCTGCTGGTAATTTGACCCTTCCTCTGCAGCGTGAACCTAAGAAAACACTCATTAGAACCCGACTGATCTCGTTCTTGGCCTTTGGAAATAGTTGATGTGAGGGGCGGAATCTTCAGGGAATGCAAACCTAAGATTTCCCTTCCCGTCTGGAGGCCAGATATTTAACCCTCGAAGGAAATCTCTTTTTGGTCTGAGTTTGAACGTTTCTCAAGGTCCTCGCCCAGGTGGTGGCTGAACGGTTAGCTTGCGGGCGCGAAATCCTGGTGTACCCGGGTTCGCGTCCTGCCCGCCTCCACAGCTGGGATTTTTCAGGGCGGTGACTGAAAAATCTACCCACATCACATGCTGTCCTGAAAACCACCTATCAACCCGGACTCTAAATTCTCTCTCTAAATGAGGATCACGAGCTCCGGGGGGCAGCATGAGGGAAGCAAGATGGCGCCTCTATAAACACTTGCCTGCGCCATAACGGGCTGGGGCCGACCACCAGGCCCCACTAACAAAGCCACCGGCGGCATAGGCAGACGGAAAAAGAAACTCTAGCATATACTCCTAAGTTTACCTTACCTTACAAGTTTACACATAAGGGATTACAATTCGGATTAGTGAAAAAATATCCACCAAAGAGATTTCGAGTGATTTGGATAACATTAATAGTTTGACAGATAGTTAGAGATAGATTGATACTTAATAGATATGTAGTTAGATTGTCAATAGATTGATAGTTAATAGAGATAGATAGATATATGTACAGCTAATAGACAGAAATATAGATAGTTAATTAATATAGTTAGATGGTTGATAAATAGATATGCGAGACCTTTTTTGTTGTATTTGGTTTTTGCCTTTGAACTGCCTCCCTTACTGTAAAAATAAGATAGATAATTAGATAGATAATTAACAGAGCGAAGTAAGTGAAACATGACCAGTGATTAGCGAAACGGGGTCGACACACGTTTTAAACAGGAGAATAACACGCACACACGCACACACACACATAAAACATTAAAACATTACTCACCAGATGTTGAACACGATATATGAAACCGTCGGGCGGCTCGTGCGATTAGACGGGAAACGAAAAAAAAAATCTGAGTTAGCGAAAATATTTAAATGCCCGACTATGATATTTCGAAAACGAGGTCATGAACGTTTAACGGAGGGAGTGATTTGGTGCCGGAATAGAAGAAAAAATTGAAGATTGGTTTGCTCGCATTTATAAAGACACTTAAATTACTTCATTCCGGGCGTCCAAATATTTCTGTTTACTTGAATATAACGAAAATGAGAAAAAAAATAAAGGCGGAAGAGGAGGAGGAGGAGGAGGAGAAGTGAAAGGGAAAGACGAGAATTGGGAGGAGAAAAAGAAAGGAAGGAAGGAAGGGGAAAAATGAGAGAAAAAGGAGGAAGAGGAAGAATAGGAAAAGGAGGAGGAGGAGAAATAAGAAACATATAAGTAGAAATGAGAAGAAAGGAAGGAAGGAAGAGGAGAAGGAAGGAACAGAAGAAAGGAAGGAAAGAAGGAAGGGAAAATGAAAAAAAGAAAGAAGGAAAATAATTGAAAGAAAAAAAAGGAAAGATAAAAGAAAAAGAAAAGAAGGAAAATGAGAATGGAAGAAAGGAAAGAAGGAATAAAGGAAGGAAGGAAGGAAGGAGAAAAGAAAAAAGCAGGAAAATGAGAATGAAGAAGAAAAGAAAACAAAGAGAGAAGGAAAATAAGAATGGAGGAGGGAAAGAAAGAATGAAGAAGAAAAGAAAACAGAAAGAGAAGGAAAATAAGAACAGAAGAAAGAAAAAGAAAAAAAAGGGAAAATAAGAAAGAAGGAAAATAAAAAATGAAAGAAAGGAGGGAAGAAGAAAAAATTGAGGAAACAAGAAGGAAGGAAGGGAGGGAGGGAGGAGGGAAGAAAGGAAGGAAGAAAGACAAAAAGAAAAAAAAATGAAAGAGGAAATAAAAAATAAAAGAAGGAAAAAAAGAATGAATGGAAGGAGAAAAGTAAAAGAGAAAAGGAAAATAAGAATGAAAAAAAGAAAAGAAAAAAAAGAGAATCAAGTCCCTACACAATTTTTTTTTTTTATTCGGTTTTCTATTAATTTCAGCACCTCGATGGATTTTTACGCACATATATTTTTTAATCTGATTTGTCAAACGTAAAAACACGACCCCGGAATATTAATAAAAAAAATCATCCTTCGTTTTAGTTTCCACGTAAAATTAAAAAAAAAAAAATCGTGAGTGATGACGTAGGAAGCGGAGGTGGTGGTGGTGGTCTCTCTCTCTCTCTCTCTCTCTCTCTCTCTCTCTCTCTCTCTCTCTCGCTTCATCTATCTCTATCTGTCAATATCTATCAATTTATCTATCTATCTATCTATATCTCGTTCAGTGTGTGTGTGTGTGTGTGTGCCCGTAACGCTCCATAGGCTACCCTTTGCACTGGTGGTTGGCCCCTTCCGATAGTGGAGCGCGCGGATTTTTTTTTATAGTAACCTTGTAATGAACCCCAGGAGGGAGTAGATGGGTCAGAGAAAAGGTTCTTGTACGAGTGTTTGGGTAACCTTAGTCTGTCTTATGAACCCACATAGACATAGAAATGATGATAACAATAGGTAGATAAAATAGAATGATTGCTAACCGTGATGTAGTACAGAGAAATTTAAAGATATAGAAGGAGAAGAGGAAGAGGAAGGTAGTACAGAAAGTTAAAGAAAGAGGTAGAAGAAGAGAAAGAGGAGTAGATAAAGAGAGTACAGAAAGAGGTAGAAATAGAGGAAGAGAAAGAAGAGGAAGAAGTGTAGTACATAATGAATTAAAGGTATACGAAAGAGAAAGAAGAAGAGGAGGAAAAAGAAGAATGTCAATGGGTCATATTCTTAAACATTTCGTCACCCCAGCATACACATACTTGACAAGGCTTTCATAGAAGTAGTGGGCATTTCCAGGGGTAGTTTTATAACCCTGGTGGTAGCGTGTACCACCAGG
>NC_066532.1:2712220-2714720 GCF_024679095.1 Eriocheir sinensis | reverse complement strand
CAATTTCTTCTTGGTAATTATAATCGTAATTCTTGTTTTCCTTCCTGTTTGTTGACTAAAAATGATTGGTTGTGTGTTTCGTAATTGTCTTGCTCCGGGTGTGCGTGTGTGTGTGTGTGTGTGTGTGTGTGTGTGTGTGTGTGTGTGTGTGTGTGTGTGTGTGTGTGTGTGTGTGTGTGTGTGTGTGTGTGTGTGTGTTTTTATATCTTTCCTATTTGTATATTATTAAAAGTTAAGTTAATTATTTCCAGTATTTTAACTTATCTTGTCATATAATTCCTTGAGTGTGTGTGTGTGTGTGTGTGTGTGTGTGTGTGTGTGTGTGTGTGTGTGTGTGTGTGTGTGTGTGTGTGTGTGTGTGTGTCACCCACACACACACACACACACACACACACACACACACACACACACACACACACACACACACACACACACACACACTTCTTACGCACTGTTGACTTGCCTTATCATTTTATTAACTGATATTCTTATGCCAGACGACATGTATCTCTCTCTCTCTCTCTCTCTCTCTCTCTCTCTCTCTCTCTCCCAGTAATGATAATAATGGTTTTCTCTTTTTCTTCCGCAGGTTTGTGGTGGTGCATCCTTCCCTTGTGTTGAGTTGGCTACACTGTCACCACTCAGCCAGCCAGTTCGAACCGCGCATTGGCTGGTGGAGAGCGGGGCGGGTGGTGGCTGGCTGGAGCATTCGATAAGGTCTGGCACGTATTCCTAAACATTTTGGGGGTTACACACTCACACATTCGATAAGGCTTTCGTAGAGGTCCTGAGTATTTCCATGGGTAGTTTTATGAGCCTAGTGATAATCTGACAAGGCTTCTGCTTCTTGAATGTGAAAAAAACGCTCATGAGAACCCGGTGATCTCCTTTTCGGTCTTTGGAGATAGTTGTGAGAGCCGTATGGGACCAAAGCGCTTGTGTTCAGGGCTGTAGCGAGAGTGGTGTCAGCTGATCTCCCTCTGTTTATCATCATTATCTTCATTGCTATCAAGAGTATTACGTCATAGTTGTTGTTGATGCAGTGTGTTGGGATCTTTAAGTTTTTCATCAAGGTCACTGGGGTTTTGAGAGGCAGAAGAGGGTGGATAATTTGGTTGGAGAAGAGGATGGATAATTTGGTTGGAGAAGAGGGTGGATAATTTGGTTGGAGAAGAGGATGGATAATTTGGTTGGAGAAGAGGATGGATAATTTGGTTGGAGAAGAGGGTGGATAATTTGGTTGGAGAAGAGGATGGATAATGTGGTTGTATTTGTATGGATGAAAAACTACATACTCTCAGACGCTTTCGGCTCCCACAACAACTATTTTCAAAGGCCACAAAGGAGATTAACCGGGTTCTAATGAGTGTTTTTTCACGTTCATGGTGCAGAAACCTTGTCAAACTATCTCTAGGCTCATCAAACTAGCCATGGACATACCCTCAACAACCTCTACCAAAGCTTTATCAAATGGAGTAATGTAAGGTCCGTATTCTCTCACGCTTTCGGTTTCCACAACAACTATTTTCAAAGACCACAAAGGAGGTTAGTCGGGTTCTAATGAGTGTTTTTTTTCACGTTTTATGCTTCAGAAGCCTTGTCAAACTATCACTAGGCCCATCAAACTAGCCATGGACATACCCACAACAACCTCTACCAAAGCTTTATCAAACGTGGTAGTGTATCCCATATTCTTAGACGCGTTCGATTCTCACAACTATTTTCAAATCCCACAAGGGAGCTTAGTCAGGTTGTCATAAGTATTCTTCGCGTTCATGGCACAGAAGCCTTGTCAAACTATCACTAGGCCCATCAAACTACCCATGGACATACCCACAACAACCTCTACCAAAGCTTTATCAAATGGGGTATTGTAAGGTCCGTATTCTCTCACGCTTTCGGTTTCCACAACAACTATTTTCAAAGGCCACAAACCAGCTTAGTCGGTTTCTCATAAGTATTCTTCGCGTTCATGGCACAGAAGCCTTGTCAAACTATTACTAGGCTCATCAAACTACTCATGGAAATACCCACAACAACCTCTACCTAAGCTTTATCAAATGGGGTATTGTAAGGTTCGTATTCTCAGAAACTGTAGGCTCTCACAACTATTTTCAAAGGCCACAAGTGAGATTAGTCGGTTTCTCATAAGTATTCTTCACGTTCATGGCACAGAAGCCTTGTCAAACTATCACTAGCCTCATCAAACTACCCATGGACATACCCACAACAACCTCTACCTAAGCTTTATCAAATGGGGTATTGTAAGGTCCGTATTCTCTCACGTTTTCGGCTCTCACAACTATTTCCAAAGGCCACAAGGGAGCTTAGTCGGGTTGTCATAAGTATTCTTCATGTTCATGCCACAGAAGAAGGAAGGAAGGCGATTAACCGGGTTCTAATGAGTGTTTTTTTCACGTTCATGGTGCAGAAACCTTGTCAAACTATCAGTAGACCCATCAAACTACCCATGGACGTACCCACATAACCCCAACGAAAG
>NC_066532.1:2702220-2707220 GCF_024679095.1 Eriocheir sinensis | reverse complement strand
ATCATTATCATTATCACTCATCGTAAAACACAGTAGTCTCGAGGAAAAAGTATATATAGGGCCGTATTTTTAACCATTTCGGTGCCCAAGGTCACATATTTAACAAGGCTTTCATAAGAGCTCTGGTGATATCCTTGGGTAGTTTTATGACCCTGGTGGTAGTTTGATCGTTCCCCTGTATCGCGAACCTAAAAGAACACTCATGAAAACCCGATTGATCTCATTTTCGGCCCTTGGAAATAGTTGAGATGAGAGCCGAACCGATAGCGTCCAACAATACCAACCTATATCGTCACCTTCGTAAGCAAACCGCCAAAGTCATTATTTTTTACTTCTCAGGAAATAAGAAAAGAAGTGTCATTATCTCATTTGGCTTAAGATTTAGGCAGGAATGAAAAGGCCAATTCTAGAACACTCAAACCCTGAATGACGAAGGCAACTATGGGCGTCACATGATGGAAAATTGATGTTGAAAAAATCCCGGAAATCACTGAAAAATGACTTAGGCGATTATTTTATGAGGGCGACGATCTATTGTCCTGATCATTAAACGACTGGGAATATAAAACACTACCATAAGAACCACCAAGCACACCGTATCTCTCACCTACTATATATGAACACACAAAACTTCGGTCTCTTGGAAAAACTGTCTTGTTCTAATAATACGAGAGTGGAGAAGCACTACCACAGGAACCACCAAACACACTAGGCCTATATCTCTCCCTTACTATATATGAACACACAAAACTTCGGTCTCTTGGAAAAACTGTCTTGTTCTAATAATACGAGAGTGGAGGCGAGACACTCAAGACGCCGGGAGAGAGAAAAATATATAGAAAAATAGAAATAAAAAGTCTGTGGTCTGTGGTGTTGTTCAAACGATGCTCTTCTGAAAACATGTAACTCTTCTGGTTATGAGATACTGGTGACGGGGGGAAGAAGTCTGTGGTCAGCTGGCGAACACACACACACACACACACACACACACACACACACACACACACACTGATAAAACAGGAAAGCGCTAGTAGAATTCCATGTCACGAGATTCACAAACAAGAAAAATTCAGCTTTTTTATAATATGTTTCTTCTTTCATTCTTTTTTTTACTTGCGTTGTTTTTCTTTTGTTTCTTTATTTCTTGCGTTGTTTCTTTTTTTTCTATATTCTTTCTACTACTACTACTTCTGCCGACTACTACTACTACTACTACTACTACTACTACTACTACTACTACTACTACTACTACTACTACTACTACTACTACTACTACTATCCGGTGGCTGAACGGATAGCGAGATGGCCCCGCGTTCAGGAGGACGCGAGTTCAATCCCCGACCGGTGCCACCAAGCTGGGATTTTTCAGCCGCCGCCGAGTGGCTTAAAACTACCCACATGCTGTCCAGAAGACCACCTATCAACCCGGACTCTAGATTCTAGGATTAAAGATGAGCTCCGGGAGGGCAGCATGAGCCAGTGCAAGATGGCGCCACTATAAACACTCGCCTGCGCCAGAACGGGCTGGGCCGACTATCAGGCCCCACCGGGAAGAAGCCTTGGACCGACCATCAGGATCCACCGGGAAGAAGCCTACCGGCGCAATAGGCCAAGACGTAAAAAAAAAAAAAAAAAAAAAAACTACTACTTCTACTTTTTCTTCTTCTCTTCTGCTTCTTTTTCTTTTCTTCTTCTTCTTCTTCTTCTCCTTCTTCTTCTTCTTCTTCTTCTTCTTCTTCTTTTGCATCTTCAATATAATTCCTCCTCTTCCTCCTCTTCTTTTTCCTCTTTCTCTTCTTCGTCTTCTTCATTATCATCATCATCATCATCATCATCATCATCTTCTTGTTAGTATTTGTATTATTCATTATCTTTCCCTCTTCCTTCTCCTCCTCCTCCTCTTCCTCCTCCTCCTCCACGCATGACTGAGCCAGAATGTATCACTGGCCCACTCCTCCTCACCTGCCCGGCTCAGATCACCTAAGTGGTTACCTTCCCCGTGATTTATTAGTCCCCGGCAGACAGGTGCGCGGCCTTAGCATCATGAGTGGGGGGGACTAAGGGCCAGGTGGACGGTCCAACACGGAGGCTTTGCAATCACCGAACCAAACTTTTCAATCGTCTACACTTCTTAATGGTGAGGTGTTCGATGCCGTGTAGTTTCCTCAAATTTCTAAACTTAAATATGAAGATTAAACACTACACAAGGAATTTTTGAAGTCTTTGGTGCTGGGTTGGAAGATTGCTAAATAACCCATCATGTCGAACTGTGGAAGTGGCCCAGTCATTGTAAGCGCAGAAACCAAGCCATATTCTCCACAATGATACGCTCTTTCTACTCAATACCGGACACTAATAGAGAGATTTCCTGATGTAGTTGACTTTCTCAACGCCAATCACTGCTATAAGAATTTTTTCGTCGCATTGGAGGAGGGAAACTTGCGCTACTGGATTGTGAAACTGGCCCTTTTAACATTGCTGTGGACGCTACATAATAAGACAAAATTTCTGATGAATTGACTTCTCTTTTTATATCAACGCCAATCACTGGAGCTATAAGGAATTTTCGTCGCATTTTGAGGAGGTTACAAACTTGCGCTACTGGATTGTGAAACTGGCCCTTTAACATTGCTGGTGGACGCTACATAATAAGACAAATTTCCTGATGTAGTTTCCTCAAATTGACTTCTCTTTTTATATCAACGCCAATCGCTGGAGCTATAAGGAATTTTCGTCGCATTTTGAGGAGGTTACAAACTTGCTCTACTGGATTGTGAAACTGGCCCTTTAACATTGCAGGTGGACGCTACATAATAAGAGAGATTTCCTGATGTAGTTTCCTCAAATTTCCTCCTCTTTTTATATCAACGCCAATCACTGGAGCTATAAGGAATTTTCGTCGCATTTTGGGGAACTTACAAACTTGCTCTACTGGATTGTGAAACTGGCCCTTTAACATTGCAGGTGGACGCTACATAATAAGAGAGATTTCCTGATGTAGTTTCCTCAAATTTCCTCCTCTTTTTATATCAACGCCAATCGGTGGAGCTATAAGGAAGTTTCGTCGCATTTTGGGGAACTTACAAACTTGCTCTATTGGGTTGTGACACTGGCCCTTTAACATTGCAGGTGGACGCTACATAATAAGAGAGATTTCCTGATGTAGTTTCCTCAAATTTCCTCCTCTTTTTATATCAACGCCAATCGCTGGAGCTATAAGGAATTTTCGTCGCATTTTGGGGAACTTACAAACTTGCTCTACTGGATTGTGAAACTGGCCCTTGACATTGCAGGTGGACTTGATAGCGTTATAAGAGAAGAAATATATTACCTTTATGATTAATGTTAGACTTGTTTCGTAACTGTTGGACTTGAGATCATTTGAAAAAAAAATATAGATGGACTTAACCGTTACTGATGGACTGTATAATTAGTGTTGGACTTTGAGATTATTGAAAAAGGGAAGAAATTTATACGGGAAAGGTTGGAACACACACAAGAGAGAGAGAGAGAGAGAGAGAGAGAGAGAGAGAGAGAGAGAAATTACTGAAAAGAAGAAATTTATGCGAGAGCAAGGTCGGAACACACACACGAGAGAGAGAGAGAGAGAGAGAGAGAGAGAGAGAGAGAGAGAGAGAGAGAGAGAGAGAGAGAGAGAGAGAGAGAGAGAGAGAGCACGTGTGCGTATAGCCTTGACCAACGCCTCGCTCTCACGACTCACGTTACACACACACACACACACACGCACATGACTGTTTTAGTGAGTTGGGAAAAAAAAAAGGAGAAGGAGGTGGAGAGGAGGAGAAAGAGGAAGAGGAAGAGGAAGGGAAGGTTGATGAGAAGAGTACAAGGAAGAGAAGGGAAGGAAGGAGGGAGAGGAGGAGGAGGAAGAGAAGGAGAAAGAGGAAGAGGAAGAGGAAGGGAAGGTTGATGAGAAGAGTACAAGGAAGAGAAGGGAAGGGAGGAGGAAGAGGAGGAGGAGGAGGAGGAGGAGGAGGAAAGGGGGAAGGGGGGAGGGGGGGAGGTGCCGCAGGGGAGACAAAACATTACAAGGTTAATTTCCGCCTTCCTATCTCTCTTCCTCCTCCTCCTCCTCTTCCTCCTCCTCACAGTCTTCCTCTTCCTCCTCCTCCTGAAGTAATTAATGCGTAAACGATTAACTCTTTTAAAAATCCTCCTCCTCCTCCTCCTCCTCACTTCATATTCTTCCTCTTCCTCCTCCAGTCCTTTCTCTCTCATTCCTATATAAACACACATTAGGACAGACCTTTTTCTTTTCCTTTTTTATAATGAATATCGAAGTGTGACGGACGTGAGCACCGAGGTAGCGCGCAGTAGTAGTAGTAGCAGCAGCAGCAGCAGCAGTAGTAGTAGTAGTAGTAGTAGTAGTAGTAGTAGTAGTATTTTATGGTGTTCTTAAAATTTGATATATTCGATTTCTTTTCACATAACATTATACATTAAATAAATACTTACGTTTATTGTTAACAGAAGGGGCCACAATCACCACCACCACCACCACCATTACCACAACCACCATTACCACCACCACCACCATCATCTCTCCCAACCATCTTCCTGCCTCCTTTAAAAAACACAGGAGTCATAAATCCAAACCAGGCTGCCGCGACTCAAAACTGTTTACCTCCACTTCGAAACCTTCTTGACGCGAGGAAAGGAACATGTAATAATAGACGTGGTAGGGGGGGGGGTGAAGGGGGGGAGGTGGTGGTGGTGGTGGTGGTGAAAGGGGGGGAGGTGGTGGGGGGGGGGGTGGAACTGTCACTCATTCACCACCAATGTAAACTAGTAAGAGAGAGAGAGAGAGAGAGAGAGAGAGAGAGAGAGAGAGAGAGAGAGAGAGAGAGAGAGAGAGAGAGAGAGAGAGTTAAAGAAAAATATAGAAAGAATTATAAACGGAAGAAAAGATAATGATGGAAAAAAAAAGTAAAATAACGAAAGAGAAAGAAAAAGAACAGAAAAGAAATGAAGAGATAAGA
>NC_066532.1:2577220-2697220 GCF_024679095.1 Eriocheir sinensis | reverse complement strand
CGTTTTTAAAGAATAGAATAAAGAATGATTGAGAAGCTGGATATTTAGGATAGACAAATATTGATAGATAGATAGACGAATAATTGAGAAGGACGACAGATAGATAGTTAAACAGATAGACAGATACACAAATTAGATAGGCAGATAGATAAATAGTTAAACATGAGTAGATATAGAGATGACTGATAAAGTAGATGATGTAATAACCACCTGGGTCATAAAACTACTTCTGGAAATGCCCACAACTCTTACGAAAGCCTTGTCAAATATGTGTTCTTGGGCGACGAAATATCTTATAATTCGTCCCATAGAGGAAGGACGGCAACAATCCCACGTATAGATGAATTATTATTGTTATTATTAAAGATTATTAGATGAGAGAGAGAAGTTGATAATATTCCAACAACAGAAATTACTAACGCCCCCTGTTGGTATAGAGTATAGACGGATGTACAAAAGCCATATCGTGCGGCGGCGGCGGCGGCGGCGGCGCGGGTGGGGGCTAATATAATACAATGTTTACGTAAGACACAAACAATGCTGAAGACGTTGTTCCGTGACTGACCGCCCCCCCCCCCTCCTTCCTCCTGCCCCCCTCCCTCTCCCCCCTTCCTCCTGCCCCCCCTCCCTCTCCCCCTCGAGAATCTCCGGTCGGCCGTGCTTGTCTGTCTCTCCTCCACGCTGATTTACGCGTGTTTGGTTTGTACACAGCGTATGTTTGTGAGCTTATTCTGGGCCGGTGTGCGTTTGTGTGTGGTCTGAGGCGCGGGTGAGTGTGCTTTATGACTGTGTGTGTGTGTGTGTGTGTGCGTGTGTTTTACGGTTCTGCCTATGGCGCCGGCAGGCTTTCTTGGTGGGGCGTGGTGGTCGGCCCCAGCCCGTTACGGCGCAGGCAAGTGTTTATAGTGGCGCCTCTTGCTAGGCTCATGCTGCCCCCCTCCCCGGAACTCATCTTTGATCATCTTTTAGAGTCCGGGTTGAGAGGTGGTCTTCAGGGCAGCTTGTGGGTAATCTTAGGCCACTCGGCGGTGACTGAAAAATTGACGCGGCTTTGTTGGTCGCGGCAGGCGAGACGCGAACCTGTGTCCTACTGGACGCTGCGCTGGGGGCTTAGAGAAGGTGCTATAAGCGTGCCTCCAAGAACATAATGCTTTCAAAGGCGTGAAATAAAGAGCTTGGAGGAAAGTGGGCTGTGAGTTGAGAACATGCCATTGGTATTGTGCGCGTGCCGCTAAGCACAGGATGCTTTGGAAGTCATGAAATAAAAGAGACCTTGGATCGAGGTGGGCAGTGAGCAGACACGTGTTGGGGGCGCACCGCCAAGGACAGGTGTGAGGACATGTGTTATGGGCACCGCTGAGAACAAGATGCCTTGGAAACCGTAAAGTAAAAAAAACATCATAGGATGGGCGAGGAAAAATGCGTGCTCGTGGTGATGTAAAACGAAGCCAGCACGCACGTAGTCCCTTCCTGTGCCCCGCCGCGCCCCGCCGGGAGTGTGGGCGCGGCGGGGCAGGCCGGGCAGCGGCGTGGCACGGCGGGTCCCGCGGGACGGCGCGGCGCGGCGCCAAAAAGGCGGGCGCCTTTTATGTATGTGCGGGCTGCTGCTGCTGCTGCTGCTTTCCTCTTCCTCTGCCCTCTGCCCCGTGCCCACCCGCTGCCTCCTGTGCCCTGCCCCGCCCCGCTCCGCCTCGCCCTGGCCTCCTCGATCCTCCCTCAGCCTGTCCTCTTCCCCTCTTTCTCTGCCTAGTGCCCCGTCCCCACTCTCTGCCCTGTCCCGTGCCCACCCTCCCGGCTTCTGAGCCCTGTCATCCATCCCGCCCCGCCCCGCCCCGCCCCACCCACCCCAGGCCACCTCGACCCTTTCTCCGCCCGTCTTGTTCCCCTCTCTCTCTGCCCCGTGCCCCGAGCCTGCCCTCTGTCCCGTGCCCTCCCTCCACCACCTCCTCCTGTGCCCCGCCCCGCCTCCCCGACCCCCTCTCTCCGCCTGTTCCTGTTCCCGCCGGTGGTGCCGCGGCTCGCTAGGCCTCAAGGCACTCACTGGCGCCCCCTACACTCCATAGTCTGCGTTCTTTACCCTGCTCGTGCTCCCTCTCGTGGCGGTGCAGGTGTTGCTCTTCATCTTCATCTCCTTCTGCTTGACTTTCTTGTGACCTCAAACCCTCAACAGACCCATCATCATCTCGTGGTTCTTGTTACTTCATGGTCTTTTCTTCCCTTTCATCCTTACTTTTAAGACCAAACACTTGACCTCTTCTTGTCTTCTGTCTTGTCTCATTGTCTTCTTATGTTCTTTTCCTCCCATTCCCTCCGAGCCTTTCCTCCCTTTCTTCCCCCTCCCCTGAGAAGACCAAACACTTGTCTTCCTCTCGTCTTTTGTCTTGTCTCACTTGTCTTCTTATGTTCTTTTCCTCCCTTTCCTCACGAGCCTTTCCTCCCTTTCTTCCCCCTTCCCTGAGAAGACCAAACACTTGTCTTCCTCTTGTCTTTTGTCTTGTCTCACTTGTCTTCTTATGTTCTTTTCCTCCCATTCCCTCCGAGCCTTTCCTCCCTTTCTTCCCCCTCCCCTGAGAAGACCAAACACTTGTCTTCCTCTTGTCTTCTGTCTTGTCTCACTGTCTTCTTATGTTCTTTTCCTCCCTTTCCTCCCGAGACTTTCCTCCCTTTCTTCCCCCTCCCCTGAGAAGACCAAACACTTGTCTTCCTCTCGTCTTCTGTCTTGTCTCACTGTCTTCTTATGTTCTTTTCCTCCTTTTCCCTCCGACCCTTTCCTCCCTTTCTTCCCCCTCCCCTGAGAAGACCAAACACTTGTCTTCCTCTCGTCTTCTGTCTTGTCTCACTGTCTTCTTATGTTCTTTTCCTCCCTTTCCTCCCGAGCCTTTCCTCCCTTTCTTCCCCCTCCCCTGAGAAGACCAAACACTTGTCATCCTCTCGTCTTTTGTCTTGTCTCACTTGTCTTCTTATGTTCTTTTCCTCCCTTTCCTCCCGAGACTTTCCTCCCTATCTCCCGTCACACGCTTCAAGGCTGCGAGATGGGCCGCCGGGAACCCTGAACTGACGGTGTCCTGTCTTCCCGTCCCTCGCCTGTGTAATGAGTTCCCGTCGACGGTGGCTCATTATTATAGAACTATTAATCCCCGTTGCCCCCTCCCCCTCCCCTACAACCCCCCCTTTCCCTTGCACACACCCTCCCCAGCACCCTCCCCTTCCCTTCCTCTATGACCCTTCCTCCCCTCCTCAGCCCCCTTCCTCCTTCCCTTTCCAGCACACCCCCTTCATTGCAGTTCCTTCCTCCTCCCCTGCAAATCCCCCTCACATCCTCCCCTTCCCTATACGGCCCCTCTTCCCCTTCCTTCCGGCCCCTTCCTTCTCCCCTTCCTCCTCCCCTTCCCTGCTGTTCCTTTCTCCTCTACACCCCCCCCCCCTTCACTAAGCCCCCTTCTTCCCCCCCCTACAGCCCCCTTCTCCCCCTACAGCCCCCTTCTTTACGGCCCCTTCCTTTCCCCTTCATCATGTCCCCTACCCCCCCCCACCCCTCCCCCGATAATTGAGTTTGCCCCGCGCTGAGAGGTGATGTTTTAATAGTCAATGTTTCGCGCGCTAACGAGGCTTTGAAGCTGACGAACCCATTAAAAGAGGTAATCGTTTTAATAATAGGATCGGCGCCCCTGTTTACACGCCCATCTACATATATTAACGGCCGCGTCACCGAGAGTCGTCCCCCGGTAAAACTATTGAGGATTGATGGATTTATAATTATTTTCTTGACTAGCTGAGGTCACAGGGGAGGCAGGTGCTGAGTGGCAAGCTTGCGGTGCCGCCAATATTTCAGTCATGGAGGTAGAACTGGTAGAGTCGACACGGCCTGCTAATCCCATTCATTGAGGTAAATCCGACGAACTGTCAAATTTACGGCCAAATGATCGGGGAACTCTTTCCCTACCTGGCTGTCTATGTCTATCTCGTGTCTTTATCGTCCTCTTCCTCGTGTTTTTTTCCTTACCTCTCATCACTTTTATCTCCCTTTCTCTTCTCCTTTCCTCTTCTCCTCTCTCTTCTTTGCTTCTCTTCCCTGCTTTCTTTTCTCCTCGTTTCTCTTCTCCTTTCCTCTTCTCCTCTCTCTTATTTCCTCCTCTCCCCTGCTTTCTTTTCTCCTCTCTCTTCTTACCTCCTCTCTCTTTGCTCCTTTCCCCTGCTTTCTTTTCTCCTCGTTTCTCTTCTCCTTCCCTCTTCTCCTCTCTCTTCTTTCCTCCTTTCCCCTGCTTTCTTTTCTCCTCTCTCTTCTTACCTCCTCTTCTCCTCTCTTCTCCTCAACCGTCCTCCCACCCTTTCTCCTATTCTATTACGGTCATCTCCCTTCACTCTTCTCTCCTCGTCTCTTCTCCTGCGTTCTCTCCTCCTCTCCTTTCATTTTGCCTTCTCTTCTCCTCCTCCTCCTCCTCCTCCTCCTCACCCCTCCTTTCCTATACCCTTTCCCTCCTAAGTACAAACGTGTGTGTCGTCTATTGTCATTTGCATTCACCCTTTTCTTCTCTCCTCTCATCTCATATTGCATCTTCTTCTCCCCCTCCTCCCTCCTTCCCTCCTGTGTACTAACGTGTGTGTGTCTTGTCTTCCAGAGGCGGGAGGGCGTCAGGCTGGACCAGACCTCCCAGAATGGCCTCATGGTGCGAGTGTTAGGTGAGTACCCCCTCGAAGGAGACGCGTCGACTAAGAAGAAAACGGATCGAATGTTGCAAAATACTCAATGGCTATACCGGTGAACCCTACTTGAGATGTCACTGGCTATACGAATGTGGATAAATATCAGTTGTTTGTCTCGTAGAAGCTATAATGGCACAGAACTTAAGTGTAAACAAATATATTCAGACTGCACCAAAATTTTCTTCACCAACGTTGTAACGCGATACTGGAATAAACTCCCGCCCTCAGTGGTCCAGTGCAACACGATTGGCTCCTATAAAAACAAACTCGACCGCCATTTCCTCCACCTTGACATTCACAAAGGGAGAAATGCAGTCTTGTTGATTATTAGGCTATTTGTTTAGTTGTTGTGTTATTTAGTTTTAAGGACAGACCACTTGGAGAATAGGGTTTGTGTGGTCTGAAAATCTATGTAAATCTATGTAAATCTAGTGTCCTTTTTTTTATTGGTGTTGTTTTTTGTTGTGGTTGTTGTTGCTATTGTTGTTGCTATTGTTGTTTCTTTCGTTGAGTCCCTTCCCTTCCTCCTTCCTCCCCTTTCCTCTCCTTCCTGCTTTCTTCGGATTACCGTGTTAGTCTTTTCCTCCTTTTTTTTTTCTTCTCCTTCCTCCCTTTCTTTAACTTTCCTTCCCTCTACCCCCTCCCTCTTACTTCCTTCCTCCTTCCCTTTAAATTCCTTCCCGTTTCGTAGTTTATTTTCTCTATTCTTTCTTTCATTTTTTTCTTCATTTCATTCTTTCTTCCATTTTTTCTTCATTTCATTCTTTCCTTCATTTTTTTCTTCATTTCATTCTTTCTTCCATTTTTTTCTTCATTTCATTCTTTCCTTCATTTTTTTTCTTTCTTCATTTTTTATTCATTTCATTCTTTCCTTCATTTTTTTCTTTCTTTCATTTTTTTCTTCATTTCATTCTTTCTTCCATTTTTTTCTTCATTTCATTCTTTCCTTCATTTTTTCTTTCTTCATTTTTTATTCATTTCATTCTTTCCTTCATTTTTTTCTTTCTTTCATTTTTTTCTTCATTTCATTCTTTCCTTCATTTTTTCTTTCTTTCATTTTTTTCTTCATTTCATTCTTTCCTTCATTTTTTTCTTCATTTCATTCTTTCCTTCATTTCATTCTTTCCTTCATTTTTTTCTTCATTTCATTCTTTCCTTCATTTCATTCTTTCCTTCATTTTTTTCTTCATTTCATTCTTTCCTTCATTTTTTCTTTCTTTCATTTTTTTCTTCATTTCATTCTTTCCTTCATTTTTTTTCTTCATTTCATTCTTTCCTTCATTTTTTTTTTCATTTTTTTCTTCATTTCATTCTTTCCTTCATTTTTTTTCTTCATTACATTCTTTCCTTCATTTTTTCTTTCTTTCATTTTTTTCTTCATTTCATTCTTTCCTTCATTTTTTCTTTCTTTCATTTTTTTCTTCATTTCATTCTTTCCTTCATTTTTTTCTTTCATTTTTTTCTTCATTTCATTCTTTCCTTCATTTTTTTCTTCATTTCATTCTTTCCTTCATTTTTTTTCTTTCATTACATTCTTTCCTTCATTTTTCTTTCTTTCTTTCATTTTTCTTCATTTCATTCTTTCCTTCATTTTTCTTTTCTTTCATTTTTTCTTCATTTCATTCTTTCCTTCATTTTTTCTTACTTTCATTATTTACTTCATTTCATTCTTTCCTTCATTTTTTCGTTTTCATTTTTTCTTCATTTCATTCTTTCCTTCATTTTTTTCTTCATTTCATTCTTTCCTTCATTTTTTTTCTTTCATTTTTTTCTTCATTTCATTCTTTCCTTCATTTTTTTTCTTCATTACATTCTTTCCTTCATTTTTTCTTTCTTTCATTTTTTTCTTCATTTCATTCTTTCCTTCATTTTTTCTTTCTTTCATTTTTTTCTTCATTTCATTCTTTCCTTCATTTTTTCTTTCTTTCATTTTTTTCTTCATTTCATTCTTTCCTTCATTTTTTTTCTTTCATTTTTTTCTTCATTTCATTCTTTCCTTCATTTTTTTTCTTCATTTCATTCTTTCCTTCATTTTTTCTTTCTTTCATTTTTTTCTTCATTTCATTCCTTACTTCATTTTTTCTTTCTTTCATTTTTTTCTTCATTTCATTCCTTCCTTCATTTTTTCTTTTTCATATTTTTCTTCATTTCATTCTTTCCTTCATTTTTTTCTTCATTTCATTCTTTCCTTCATTTTTTATTTCTTATTTTTTTCTTCATTCTTTTCATTTTTTCTTTTCCTTCCTTCCTTTCCTTAACTTCCCTCCCCTCTACCCCCTCCCTCTTACTTCCTTCCTTCTTCCCTTTAAATTCCTTCCCGTTTTTTAGTTTATTTTCTCTATTCTTTCTTTTCCTCCCTCTTTCCTTATTCATTTCTTTCCTTCATTCCTTCCTTTGTGTTTTTTCTTTCCTATATTTCCCATTTTCTTGTTTTCTTCGTTACTCTTTTTTTCTCTCATCATTTTTTTAAGTTCTTCGCCTTTTGTTTTCTCTCCTTTCCTCTTGTTTTCGTTTTCTTCTTCCTTTCTTCGTTCCTTCTTCCCTTTCCTATCTTTCCCATTTTCTTCTTTTTCTTCGTCATTCCTTTCCTCTCGCCTTTCCTTCGCCTTTTCGTTTCTCCTTATTTTCGTTTTCTTTATTATTTTTTTATCTCCTCCTCCTCCTCCTCCTCCTCCTCCTCTTCTTCTTCTTCTTTCTTTTTCTCCTGTTTTCTTTTTCTTATCCTTTATTTTAGTTCCCCTCTTCCATTTCTTTCCTTTCCTCTCTTTGTTTTCTTCTTTCTCTCCTATAGTCCCTCCTCCTCCTCCTCCTCCTCTTCCTCTTCTTTTCTCTCCTCCCGTCTTTTTTTCTCTTCGTTCTGTCCTTCCTCTCTTTTCCTCCGTCTCTCCTCCTCCTCTTCTTTATTTTCCTCTTATTTTCGTTTTCTTCCTTTCAGCTTTTATCCTTCCTCTTTTTTTATCTTTTATCCATTTTTTTCCTATTTTCCTTTTTTTTCGTTTTTGGGTTTTTTCTTTCATTTCGTTTTCTCCTTCCTTATAGTCCCTCCTCCTCTTCCTCCTCCTCCTCTTCCTCTTCTTTTATCTCCTCCCGTTTTTCTTTTCATTTTGTCCTTCCTCTCTTTTCGTCCCTCTCTCCTCCTTTTCTTTCCTCCTATTTCCGTTTTCTTCTTCCTTTCTTTCAGTCTCTCCTCCTCTTCTTCTTCTCCTTTCCTTTCCTCCCGTTTTCTACGTTTCCTTTCTTCCTTCGTTTCTTTGAGTGCCTCCTTTTCCTCCTCCTCGTCTCCCGTTTTCTTTCTGTTTTTCTTTCCTTCGTTCTTTATTCTCTCATTTTATTTATCATTTATTTCTCTATCTCAGTTTATCATATCATTTACGTCTTTATCCAGTTTTCTTTCTTTTATTCTTTCTTTCATCTATAATTATTCTATCTCGTTTTATCTTATCTTCGTCATTTATCTTTTCTTTTTATTCTCTTTTATATCATTTATTTATTCGTCTTTTTTTATTCATCTTTTTTTATCTCATTTTATCTTTTATCTATGTTATTTTTCTTATTATTTTTATTTTCTTATTTTTTTTTATGTAAGGGAGGAGGATTTATATATTTATTTACTTTATTTATTTTGTTTATTTTCATTTTATTTTGTTTGTTTGTTTGTTTACCTCCAGCCGGTGTTTGTGTTTCGGCGCCGGTAATTAAAGCGGCATCCTTGTTTGTTTGTTTTGTTTGTTTGTTTACGTTGTTGTTGTGTGTGACTTGTTCTCGTGGCCCTGATGGCGAGGATAAACTTTCTGCTCCACCCTGTTCTCTTAATGATGAAAATAATAATAATAATAATAATAATAATAATAATAATAATGTATATAATAATGATCATATTTAAATACTTAATGATCTTGGTTGGCTTCTTTTTTTTAATTAATGGGTTATGATTATTATTATTATCATCATTATTATTATTATTATTATTATTATTGTTGTTGTTGTTGTTGTTGTTATTATTATTATCATTAGGATTATTATTATTTTCATTATTTTTATTATTATTAATATTATTATTATAACGGCGATGTTGTTTTGTTGTGGTCATGAAATGTGTGTGCAAACCCGCTCTGCCGCGGCGGTGGAGCAGCCCGAAGCGTCCCGCGGCAACCAAAACTTAATCCAATAGAGGCGTTCACGCTTCTCCAACAGGGAAGGGGGGGGGGGTTGTCTCTTTTGAGCCTTCTCAGGGTCACTAAAAGACAAATGAAGATATATCTAAGCTCAAACGGGGCTCCGTCTCCCCTGACCCCCCAGTGCTCCCACATTTCGTCGAGCTGGGCCACTCAGCCTCCCGCAGTCGCGCAGGTTCGCACGCACGTTTCATAGCTATGCTCACACTTGTTTTGATCTTTACACTCTTTCCTGCGGCTTTCCGGGAGGTCAGTAGAAGACAAAAATGACAACACAAGAGTACTTCGATAGGTAGGAAGCGAGATACTGACGCGTTAATATAGCCAGTCTTACTGACCCCGGTGCGTCTCACACAATTAATATTCTACCTTTCCCTCCCCTTCTGCGCGTGACGCGGAAGGCCGACGCAACACTGGAAACGCCTCCCACAGCCACCGTCGAGCTCTTAGAATTGACTGATTCCTAAGCTTAAGCCCTTCGCCCTTTCCTCTAACGCTAAGCCCTTCCCTCGCATCTTTCTCGTTCCAGGTGATGTAAAGGGCAACACAGGAGTGAACACATCCCTCGCCGCCACCGTCACTCTGTCACTCTACTGATTCCTAACATTAAACCCTTTTGACTGTGCCCTTCGCCCTTTCCTCAAACCCTAAGCCATTCTCTCACGCCTTCTCTTCCAGGTGATGTGAAGGGCAACACCACAGTGGAAACCTCTCTCGCCGCCACTGTCGCGCCGTCTCGCTCCACCGATGCCCAGCTGGACGTTGCCAAGACAGACGCGCGCGCCAGGGCCACACTCACCATGAACTACAACCTCGGGGACATGAACGTGGGCGAGGCGGAGGAGCGGCTGCTGGGCGGGGCGGGGCGCGGGTCGTACTCCAGGTTCCTGACGCTGCACCGCCGCCGCCGCAGGAAGCTGCCCACGCGGCGCCTCGACAAGGAACACCAGGCGCTCCTTGACGACCTCTACAACGGCCTCACGCAGGTAACCAGGCGCCCTGCTTCTTCGTCGTCTGCATCGTTTTCTTCTTTTTCCTCTTTTTCTTCTTCTTTCTTCATCGTCGTCTTCATCTTCTCTGATTCTTCTTCGTGTTCTTTCTTCTGTTTTCTTTTTCTTCTTCTTTGTCTTCTTTTCTTCTTCTTCTTCCTCTTCTTTTACTTTTTTCTCTTTCTTCTTTTTCTTCTTCTTTCTTCATCGTCGTCTTCACCTTCTCTGATTCTTCTTCGTGTTATTTCTTCTGTTTTCTTCTTCTTTGTCTTCTTTTCTTCTTCTTCTCCTTCTTCCTCTTCTTTTACTTTTCCTTCTTCTTCGTTGAATGTACATGTATCGTTTCCATCTCCCATTGCTAGAGCAGCCACCCAACTATAACAATGTACCTTTTTATCATTTTCTCTATTTCATATACTCCTCTGTTTTCCTTTTACCCTGATGTATTTCTCCTCCCCAGTACCTGTTGTCCCGCGTGGGCGTCTGGGGCTTCAACGCCTTCACCCTGGACAGCGTGTGCGGGGGTCGGCCCGTCTCCGTGCTCTGCGTCTTCCTGCTTCACGAGTACGGCCTCATCGAGCACTTCAAATTCGATACAGTCACCGTGTGGAAGTGCTTTTGTAAGTGTGCAGACCCCCGTGTTTGTTGCTGTATGTTTGAGTTAGTCCTTCTGTCCTCTCCGTTTTCCTTCTCTCATTCTTATTTTCTTCTTCATTTCGTCTGATCGTTTCATTCCTTTTGTTTTGTTTTTCTTTCTGGTTTTGATTTTCTCTTTTTCTTCTCGGCGTTTTCTTCGTTTGTCTTCATTTTGTGTGTGTGTGTGTGTGTGTGTGTGTGTGTGTGTGTGTGTGTGTGTGTGTGTGTGTGTGTGTGTTATTCCTTAATTCTTTCTTCATTTTCTGTCATTCTGTCTTTCTTGTTTTGTTTTGTTTTTGTTTTCTGTTTTCGTTTTTGTTTTTTTTATTCGTTTTTTCAGTCTTCTGTTTTTTTTCTGCCTTCGTTGTTTTCTTTCTTCTTTTTTTTTTTGGCCCTTCGTCTCCACTTCTTTTCTTCTTGGTCTTATTCTTCCTTCTATCTCTGTGACTTTATTATTATTATTATTATGTGTATTTCCTCTGGCTTTCTGTCCATATTTTTCTCTTTTATCATTTTCTTATTCTTGCGTCATTTCATCTTCCCGTCTTTCCTAAATATTGTTTCTGGGTTAATCTACATCCCCTCATTTCTTTTTTTGTCCATTTTCTTTTTTTTTCTTTTTCCTTTTTCCTTCGTTTTCAAAGTCCCGTGTTAGTCCTGATGTCTTCCTTACGACTGACTGCATCCTTTAAAAACTCAAATAGGTCAAAACTAGAAATAAATAATAAGAAAACGAATTAAAAAAACACCTTTCCTGAATCAAAATGCAGCTGACCGGCCCGGCGTTCGAGCGCTTGACTAAGAGGTTCTATAACGTACGTCGCATCTTGGAAGTAAGCTATTCTGTTTGATGGCGACGATGCATTAAAAGAAAGCTCAGAATGGAGACGAGTGTTCATGTCCGTGTATTAGCTAATGGACGAGGCGCTTTCATGTCCATTCCGGGATAAGTAATGATGAATGAATGCCTTTGATGTCCCGGCTCTGTCTGTCTGTCCGTCTGTCTGTCTGTCTGTCTGTCTGTCTGTCTTCACTAGCATCATAGAACATCAAAAAGAGACATTATTCACTCCGGCGGAAGTCATGTATTTGCGTTTGTTTTAAGATATTTTGACTTCCCTTGAGGTATTGATAGATTGTGATGCTAAAATATACTCGACTCTATTCGCATACAGAAATAAAAAGCAACTAGGCAATATACTGGCTAATAAAACAGATATCTAAACGTGTATGTGTCAGTGTGTGTCTTCAGTCGCTTCATATAACATTTAAAAGATACATTATTCATTCTGGCGGAAGTCATGTATTTGCGTTTGTTTTAAGATATTTTTTTATTTCCCTTGAGGTATTGGCAGATTGTAATGCTTAAATATACTCAAAACTCTATTCCCATCCACAAATAAAAAAACAGTTGATCAGTATACTGGCTAATAAAACAAACTAAACGTATAATGTGTGTCTTCAGTCGCTTCATATAACATTTAAAAGATACATTATTCACCCTGGCGGAAGTCATGTATTTGTTCGAGTTTGTTATAAGATATTTTTATTTCCCTTGAGGTATTGATAGACTGTGATGCTAAAATATACTCAAAACTCTATTCGCATACAGAAATAAAAAGCAACTAGGCAATATACTGGCTAATAAAACAGATATCTAAACGTGTATGTGTCAGTGTGTGTCTTCAGTCGCTTCATATAACATTTAAAAGATACATTATTCACTCCGGCGGAATTCCTGTTTTTGTTCGAGTTTGTTATAAGCTATTTTGACTTCCCTTGAGGTATTGATAGACTGTAATGCTTAAATATACTCAAAACTCTATTCGCATCCACAAATAAAAAAAACAGTTGATCAGTACACTGGCTAATAAAACAGATATCTAAACGTGTATGTGTCAGTGTGTCTCTTCAGTCGCTTCATATAACATTTAAAAGATACATTATTCACTCCGGCGGAAGTCATGTATTTGCGTTTGTTTTAAGATATTTTGAATTCCCTTGAGGTATTGATAGACTGTGATGCTAAAATATACTCAAAACTCTATTCGCATACAGAAATAAAAAGCAACTAGGCAATATGAATAGGAAGACGAAAACAAGAGAAGAAACAACAGCGAAGAGATGGAAAGCCAGAAAAAGAAAGAAAACAACAAGGCAAGACAGACATAAAAAAAGGAATGACGCAATATAAATAGGAAAAGGAAAACAAGAGAAAAGGACATCTTCAAACACACATTACAGCTTTAGCTTTCTGTATTATTAGCCTGTTGTTCACTTGCTTTTTATTTCTGGATATGAATAAAGTTTTGTGTATATATATTTAAGCATCACAATCTGTCTACACCTCAAGGGATATCAAAATAGCTTAAAACAAACTCGAACACATACAAGAATTCCGCCAGAGTGAATAATGTATCTTTTAAATTGAAATCTTAACGTGTATGTGTCAGTGTGTGTCTTCAGTCGCTTCATATAACATTTAAAAGATACATTATTCACTCTGGCGGAATTCCTGTGATCATCTTTTCCTAGTCTCTTGTATTTGTTCTTTTCATTCCCTTTATTTCTCTCCGCAAACTGACAACATATACCCGATTTTTGGATGCTAATGGAAGCCCTTTTCGACAGCCCTGATTGAGGACGGATACCACGCCTCCAACCCCTACCACAACGCCATCCACGCAGCGGACGTGACGCAGGCCATGCACTGTTACCTGCAGGAGGAAAAGGTACAAAGAAGAGAAATATAGAATAGAGCACACAGCAATCTAGGAGAGTTTGGCCACTTTCATCATAGGCGCTGTGTTGTTGCCCAAAGAGCCATGTTAAGTTCAAATTCAAACAGCATGGAAGCGTGGCGCGGGTATTTCAAATCTTAGGCCAGTCCGGCAGTATTTGGAATTTTTCAACAGGAATGGATTTTTTTCAATTTTTATCCAGGCAGATATTTCCCGGATGCTTGGTGTTTCCAAATACTCAAGGGCCGGATATTTAGTGTTTCCAGATACTAAAGGGCCGGATATTTAGTGTTTCCAGATACTCAAGGGCCGGATATTTAGTGTTTCCAAATACTCAAGGGCCGGATATTTAGTGTTTCCAGATACTAAAGGGCCGGATATTTAGTGTTTCCAGATACTCAGGGGCCGGATATTTAGTGTTTCCAGATACTAAAGGGCCGGATATTTAGTGTTTCCAGATACTCAGGGGCCGGATATTTAGTGTTTCCAGATACTCAGGGGCCGGATATTTAGTGTTTCCAGATACTCAGGGGCCGGATATTTAGTGTTTCCAGATACTCAGGGGCCGGATATTTAGTGTTTCCAGATACTAAAGGGCCGGATATTTAGTGTTTCCAGATACTCAGGGGCCGGATATTTAGTGTTTCCAGATACTCAGGGGCCGGATATTTAGTGTTTCCAGATACTAAAGGGCCGGATATTTATTTTTTCCATATACTAAAGGGCCGGATATTTAGTGTTTCCAGATACTAAAGGGCCGGATATTTAGTGTTTCCAGATACTAAAGGGCCGGATATTTAGTGTTTCCAGATACCAGGGCCGGATATTTAGTGTTTCCAGATACTCAAGGGCCGGATATTTAGTGTTTCCAGATACTAGGGGCCGGATATTTAGTGTTTCCAGATACTCAGGGCCGGATATTTAGTGTTTCCAGATACTCAGGGCCGGATATTTAGTGTTTCCAGATACTCAGGGGCCGGATATTTAGTGTTTCCAGATACTAAAGGGCCGGATATTTAGTGTTTCCAGATACTCAGGGGCCGGATATTTAGTGTTTCCAGATACTCAGGGGCCGGATATTTAGTGTTTCCAGATACTCAGGGGCCGGATATTTAGTGTTTCCAGATACTAAAGGGCCGGATATTTAGTGTTTCCAGATACTCATGGGCCGGATATTTAGTGTTTCCAGATACTAAAGGGCCGGATATTTAGTGTTTCCAGATACTCAGGGGCCGGATATTTAGTGTTTCCAGATACTCAAGGGCCGGATATTTAGTGTTTCCAGATACTCAGGGGCCGGATATTTAGTGTTTCCAGATACTAAAGGGCCGGATATTTAGTGTTTCCAGATACTCAGGGGCCGGATATTTAGTGTTTCCAGATACTAAAGGGCCGGATATTTAGTGTTTCCAGATACTAAAGGGCCGGATATTTAGTGTTTCCAGATACTCAGGGGCCGGATATTTAGTGTTTCCAGATACTCAGGGGCCGGATATTTAGTGTTTCCAGATACTCAAGGGCCGGATATTTAGTGTTTCCAGATACTAAAGGGCCGGATATTTAGTGTTTCCAGATACTAAAGGGCCGGATATTTAGTGTTTCCAGATACTCAAGGGCCGGATATTTAGTGTTTCCAGATACTCAAGGGCCGGATATTTAGTGTTTCCAGATACTCAAGGGCCGGATATTTAGTGTTTCCAGATACTCAGGGGCCGGATATTTAGTGTTTCCAGATACTCAAGGGCCGGATATTTAGTGTTTCCAGATACTCAGGGGCCGGATATTTAGTGTTTCCAGATACTCAAGGGCTGGATATTTAGTGTTTCCAGATACTCAAGGGCCGGATATTTAGTGTTTCCAGATACTCAGGGGCCGGATATTTAGTGTTTCCAGATACTCAAGGGCCGGATATTTAGTGTTTCCAGATACTCAGGGGCCGGATATTTAGTGTTTCCAGATACTCAAGGGCCGGATATTTAGTGTTTCCAGATACTCAGGGGCCGGATATTTAGTGTTTCCAGGCCCGGATACTTGTCAGGGTTTACAGATGAGGGCCACATACTTTGGGTTTCCAGATACAAGAGGGCTGGATACTTTGGGTTTCCAGATACAAGAGGGCTGGATACTTTGGGTTTCCAGATACAAGAGGGCTGGATACTCGGGGTTTTACTGTAATAAGAATTTAAGTTGTCTATTCTAAGTTCTTTGCTCACTAGTTCCTTATGTGTTCCGTGTTTTCAGATCCACAAGCACCTGACGCCGCTGGAGATGCTGGCGGCCCTCATCGCTGCTGTCTGCCACGACCTGGATCACCCCGGGGTCAACCAGCCGTTCCTCATCGCAACCGACAACCACCTGGCGGCACTCTACAAGGTAATGGCCCTCAATTCACTAGCACTTTTTATTTATTTTATTTTTATTTATTTATTTATTTATTTATTTATTTATTTTATTTTATTTATTTATTTTTTTTGCAAGCAGTAGTTTTGTGAGGGTTATTTCTTCATCGTTGTTGTTTTTTCTTCTTTCGTTTGTTTGTTTGTTTGTTTCTCTGGCTTCTCTGGCAAAAAAAAAAAAAAAAAACGGTGAAGAATTAACCCTCGCAAAACTACTGCTCGACAAAAAAAATAAAAGTTAAGTGTGTTCGTGTGTGTGTGGGGGGTGGGGGTGGGGGTGGGGGTGGGGGGAAGCAGTAGTTTTGTGGGCCTTTTTTTAACTTTTTTTCACTACTTCCAATAATCTTAAAAAAATAAAAGAATGTGTCAGAAAAATTAATCCGTCATTTATTTATTTATTTATTTATTTATTTATTTATTTATTTATTTTTATTTTTTTTGGGGGGGGGGCAGTTAATAGTTTTGCAGGCTTTTTTTCCCCTTTTTCCTTTGCTTGCTTTCTCTAATCTAAAAAGACACTAAGGATCCGGTATTATCAGACATTTCGTCGCCCAAGAACACATATTTGACAAGACTTTCGTAGGAGTTGTGGGCATTTCCATTAGTAGTTTTATGACCCTGGTGGTAGTTTGACCCTTCTTTACCGTGAACCTCAAGAAACACTCATTAGAACCTGACTGACCCCCTCTTTGTCCTTTAGAAATAGCTGATGTGAGAAGCGAAATTGTCTTTTAATACCGACCTTAAGAAAAATTACCTCCCATTCTCATCACTTTGTCTCCGCAGAACTTCAGCGTGCTTGAGAACCATCACTGGCGGTGCGCGATGGGGTGCCTGTGGGAGTCTGGGCTGCTGGACTCCTGGGACTCCGAGGACGTGGCCAGCCTCCAGGACATGCTGCGCTCCCTCATCCTGGCCACGGACATCACGCGCCAGCAGGAGTTCCTCACAAGGTTCAAGGTAGGCCATTGTAATCTCAACATGCACTCCAGTTGTCTTCTTATAACCGTGTAGCAGCGACGGGCCAAATTTGTGGCTTTACCGTGTAGCAGCGACGGGCCAAATTTGTGGCTTTACCGTGTAGCAGCGACGGGCCAAATTTGTGGCTTTACCATGTAGCAGCGACGGGCCAAATTTGTGGCTTTACCGTGTAGCAGCGACGGGCCAAATTTGTGGCTTTACCATGTAGCAGCGACGTGCCAAATTTGTGCCATGATATAAACCCAAAAAAATAGATGATACATAATCTGATCACAAATGCTTTGATATATATTATGAAATGGTTTGTGTGAGGGGTGATTTTTTCTCATTTTTCTTGCTTGGAGGGACCATTAAGAAACATTATGATCCTCGCTGCTACCGGGTTAACAGGAGTAGTCCCTAGTTTCCCTACCAAGTTTTTTCCTCTGCTTCCTTTACTGTAAAAAATAAGTGAGATGGGTCTTGAATGTACATATTAATGTCTTGGTGAGGAGTGGTAGATGGAGGTCATTTGGGGAGAGAGTTTGTGAGAGTCATGGATTGAGAATGGTAAAGTAGGGAGCAGATGACAGCAGTGTTAGAAGAGGTGGACCAAAGAAGGTCTAGAGCTTAGGGGAAGTTGAAAGCATTTGATATTTTTATATTTTAGAGGAGCAGATGACAGCAGTGTTAGAAGAGGTGGACCAAAGAAGGTTTAGTGCTTAGGGGAAGTTGAAAGCATTTGATTTTTTTACATTTTAGAGGAGCAGATGACAGCAGTGTTAGAAGAGGTGGACTAAAGAAGGTCTAGAGCTTAGGGGAAGTTGAAAGCATTTGATATTTTTACATTTTAGAGGAGCAGATGACAGCAGTGTTAGAAGAGGTGGACTAAAGAAGGTCTAGAGCTTAGGGGAAGTTGAAAGCATTTGATATTTTTACATTTTAGAGGAGCAGATGACAGCAGTGTTAGAAGAGGTGGACCAAAGAAGGTCTAGAGCTTAGGGGAAGTTGAAAGCATTTGATATTTTTACATTTTAGAGGAGCAGATGACAGCAGTGTTAGAAGAGGTGGACTAAAGAAGGTCTAGAGCTTAGGGGAAGTTGAAAGCATTTGATATTTTTATATTTTAATTTGAATAGCCTGAAAGTTGTTGGCTACCCTACAAACTGAATCTAATGTCCACTGAGCATATACCTTCACATGTTCAAGAGAAAGTAACTACCTTAGTGGATTAGCTTAAGCAACTCTCCTATGCTAAACTTCTCTTGAATTAAACCTGTAAAAATGAAGTATAGTACATGTAAAAGTCTACTCACTAAATTAGGCATCACGAAAATCCTTTAAAAAGATTGATCGAGTGCATAAGAATATACAGTATTTGTTACTATTTGCTTACTCATCCTTGCCTTACCTTTTCCTCCGCAGCAATACCTGGACAGCGGCACCTTTGACATGCAGGACCCCGAGCACCGCCACTTCTCCCTCCAGATCGCCCTGAAGTGTGCCGACATCTGCAACCCCTGCCGGCCATGGGAGGTCTCGCAGAAGTGGTCATACCAGGTGGGCAGCGGCCTGGGCAACCCTCGAATATTAGGACTCAAGAGACTCTTAGATTATACACTCATTCATTGTTTGTCCTTAAAAATACAGTAAAGTCTTCAAGGATATACAATAGACTCATTCGTTTTTGGTTCTTTAGGTACGATAGAGTTTTTAATACCATGGGACTTTGCAGGATACATAATAGACTGATTTGATTTTTGTCCTTAAGGTTACAATTGAGTCTTGAATGGTAGGGAACTTTGAACGATATGTGATCTTGTTTTGTTATGAAGGCACTCACTCCCTGTTTGCTTGTAGTGGTTGCTGTATTCTTGTAGTAACTGTCCTCCCTTCCTTTCATCTTTCTCTGCTGCATCTTCAAGTCAACTCTTCTCTTCCTCCCTTCCTTTCATCTCTCTCTATTGCATCTTCAAGTCAACTCTTCTCTTCCTCCCTTCCTTTCATCTCTCTCTACTGCATCTTCAAGTCAACTCTTCTCTTCCTTCCTTCCTTTCATCTCTCTCTATTGCATCTTCAAGTCAACTCTTCTCTTCCTCCCTTCCTTTCATCTCCCTCTATTGCATCTTCAAGTCAACTCTTCTCTTCCTTCCTTCCTTTCATCTCCCTCTATTGCATCTTCAAGTCAACTCTTCTCTTCCTTCCTTCCTTTCATCTCCCTCTATTGCATCTTCAAGTCAACTCTTCTCTTCCTCCCTTCCTTTCATCTCTCTCTATTGCATCTTCAAGTCAACTCTTCTCTTCCTCCCTTCCTTTCATCTCTCTCTATTGCATCTTCAAGTCAACTCTTCTCTTCCTTCCTTCCTTTCATCTCCCTCTATTGCATCTTCAAGTCAACTCTTCTCTTCCTTCCTTCCTTTCATCTCCCTCTATTGCATCTTCAAGTCAACTCTTCTCTTCCTTCCTTTCCTCTCTCTCTATTGCATCTTCAAGTCAACTCTTCTCTTCCGGCCTTCCTTTCATCTCTCTATTGCATCTTCAAGTCAACTCTTCTCTTCCTCCCTTCCTTTCATCTCTCTCTATTGCATCTTCAAGTCAACTCTTCTCTTCCTTCCTTCCTTTCTCTTTTCTCTCCTTCTTCTGTATCTTTCTCCTCATCTTCCTTTTTCTCTTTTCTCCATCTCTATTCTCTCACTGTCTCTTCTTTTCTCTCCTCTTCTTCCTTCCTTTCTCTTTTCTCTCCTTCTTCTGTATCTTTCTCCTCGTCTTCCTTTTTCTCTTTTCTCCATCTCTATTCTCTCACTTTCTCTTCTTTTCTCTCCTCTTCTTCCTTCCTTTCTTTTTTCTTTACTTCTTTCGTATCCTCAACCATCATGAAGGTTTTACCATACAACATTACACTTCCCTGCCGTTCATGAATTATATATATACATACATTTAACACTCAGGTCAGGCATTACAGAGATATTTGGCAGTACAGTATTTCTTTTAGCAATCATTTCTTATTTATATTCAGTTAATGTTGCGAGTGAGTTGTTTACTTCAGTGACAGATTTTGCTTTCCTCAGCTGTGTGGTATTTAGAAGTAGCGTAAACATCCTAGGAATCATTTTTTATCCATTTTCATCTAACGTAAGTGAGTTGTTTACTTCAGTGACAGATTTCGCTTTCCTCAGCTGTGTAATATTTAGATGTAGCGTATATATCCTTGGAATCATTTTTTAGCCACTTCCAGCTAACGTAAATGAGTTGTGTACTTCAGTGACAGGTTCCGCTCTCCTCAGATATGTGAGGAGTTTTACCGTCAAGGGGACTATGAGCGCCAGCTGAACCTCCCCGTGACGCTGCTCTGTGACAGCAGCAAGATGTCTGTGGCCAAGATACAAACAGGTTCATCTAATGCGCTGTTTTGTTCTCTAGACTAAGGCCGCTCATGGCTGTGTTAGATTGTCTCCTTATGCTTTCTTAATGTGTCATCCTTTTCCTTTTGCCTCTGCTCATTCTGGCCTGTATTTCATTGTTATTGTAATGCCAGTGAATATATGTCAGTTTTATGATGTCTTAACTGTCTGTGTTTTACCACTTAATATATTCAGTCTAAGTTTATCAACATCAACTTTTCATCGTGTGTTACTGATGTCAACTGTTGTGTTGTTCCAGACTTCATCAAGTACGTTGTGTCGCCGCTGTTTGACGTTTGGAACCGCTGGCTGGAAACAAGCTTGTCAAACTCCATGGTGACCAACATGAAGACCAACCAGCAGAAGTGGGAGGAGCGGCTGCTCAAGAAGAAGCTGGCCGAGGACACCGCCCCACAGCCCCTGATGTTGAAAGACTCCGCTGATAACACCGTGGTGGAGAGCGCTGAGGAGGAGCCTGAGGAGGTGGATGGCGGGACGTCCCCCAGCAGCAGCGGCGACAGTCACCAGTCAGTGCTTGGCTCTCTAGAGAATGTGTCGCGGTCACTTCAGCTTGGCCGGCGACACTCCGTTCCCCTCAACATGCCGCGCCTGCTCCCTCGCACCATCATCAGGAGGGAGAGTCTACCGGAGCATGGGAACCAGCCCTTGGTGGTGGAGACCGTCACCATGGGGGGGATGTCGCTCACCTCCCTCACCTCTGGCCCGGCTGACAACTCTGCTCTGACTCCAGAAGCCCTTCTGCCAGAGCCTTCCATCACGACCATGGGCGGCGTGGGCATCAGGTTACCTCGCCCGACCACCAGGCTCACACGGCGCAAGTCCCTCCCACCTCTATGGCTACAGCAGACGAGGGCGAGAACGTCACACATGCTTCAGCCACTGTCGCCCACACCCAGCGAAGACGGATCTTCTCACGCGACAACTCAGGAAAACTCCCCACAGGATCCCGAGAGTGCACAGCGGCTAGGCGCGGTGCACGGCGCTGGCTCAGGTCAACCATGTGGGAACACCAATAGTGGTTGTGGTGGAAGTGGAGGTTGTGATAGAGTGAAAAGTGGCGGCGGTGAATGCTCGGACCCGGCGGAACAGTTAGTGCACCACCCCATTCGAGGCGACGCGGAGCCATTGACTACAGCCCCAGACGTGGGCGTTCACAGTAGGAAGTGTGTTTCCAACCACCAAGGTGCTACAACATTCCTTCATGCCGACAGCCTGGATGCGCGCCCCTACAGACCCTTCATCGGCCGGGGCCTGGTGCGCCGCGCCTCACTAGACAGTACAAGTATTAGTAGTAAAAGGGAGTTCTTGGATCGCCTGCTACACGAGAGCAGTAAGTTCCCTCGTGTAGACCGAACTAATAGTGAGTTAGACAAAGAAAACATAGTGCCAAGAGAAGCACCCAAGTTCCGAGAGCACCAGCAGCAGCAGCAGCAGCAGCAGCAGGCCTCGTGGAAGGCGCGTGCCTGGCGGAGTCTCAACTGTGATGACGAGAACGTGTGCGACGCGCGCGAGAAGATGATGAAGCCAGGCATGTACAAGCTCAACCAATCTCAGGTGAGCACAGGAAGCAGTCTCACTTTCTTACACTCCTAGACTAAAGGAAAGAAATAGGTAAATATAACACTGTGCAGTAGTTTCACAGCCTTTATTATTTCTATTATTTTATATTATTATCAAGAATGAATTTTGAAAAATCTACTTTTGCCAGTTTCTATCTGTTAATCTTTGTGTCAGATGAGCTGTAGTTTACAATTTTTTTTCTATTTCCTAATAAATAAATAAAAATCTACCTTTAACATCTGTCTGTGTGTCTTTGTATGAACACAACATATTGAGGGCATATTTTTCTTGTATCTTTTTGGTTAGTTCATGTTCTGTCTCCTTATCCTGTAAAAAGGTCTCAGTATCTTGTATCTGTAGGATCAGCACATCACAGGAACCTTGTCATCATTCTTCCCTTGGTCAGCCTCCTTTCCCTGTACACAAATGATGAGTCTCTGCAGGGAGGTCTTCAGAGTTGTCCATGTTTAGGATCAGCACATCACAGGAACCTTGTCATCATTCTTCCCTTGGTCTGCCTCCTTTCCCTGTACACAAATGATGAGTCTCTGCAGGGAGGTCTTCAGAGCTGTCCAGGTTTAGGATCAGCACATCACAGCTTTATATTCCCCTTGGTCTGCCTCCTTTCCCCTTACTCATAATGGCTTTCCACAGCGAAGCCTTAAGTATATTCCTGTCTCTGCAAATGATAGGGGGTCTCGTGGTGCAGTGATTAGTACACTCGGCTCACAACCGAGAGAGCCCTGGTTCGATTCCCGGGCGGAGTGGAAATATTTGGGCGGCTTTTCCAATACCCTACGTCCCTGTCCACCCAGCAGTGAATGGGTACCAGGTATTAATCGGGGGTTGTGTCCCGTCTCCTGGGATCTGTTCCCTTCTCCTATAAGTTCTTCCCTTTCTATCTCTCTCTGGCATATGACCACAGATGTTGCGCCGACTAAACGAAACTTTCCAACTTTCTACAAATGATGGCTCTGCTTAGAAGTCTTCAATACCTATCTTCTGTCTATAGGATCAGTGTATATCAGGCATAGCAAATGTCTTCATAATCCCCTTCATTTCCCTTGTTTTCCTCTACAAACACTGGCTCTCCGCAGGGAAGTCTGTATGCTCACGGCCGGCGAGGTTCGGCTCCACTGCTGCGGCCGGAGGAGCTGCTGGGTGGCCTGCGAGGGGGAGCCGAGAGGCCGGACTACAACTACCTATCACTGCGGAGAGGCTCGGCACCGTCACATCCCAACCAGAAAGGTATTTACGTCGTCATCATTCTTGTTTCTATTTCCTAGTATATAAAAATAAAATCTACCTTTAGCTTCTGTCTGTGTGTCTTTGTATGAACACAGCTTATTGAGGGCATATTTTTCATCTTCCTTTAACTCTCTCTCTTATTTTCTTTTTATCTTTTTCTTTGTCTTCTTCTTGTCTTCTTCTGGTGACCTTTTCTTTTTCTTCTTTTTTTCTTTGACATCTTCTTTATCCTCCTCTTCTTTCTTTTTCATCTTCCTTTCTCTCTTTCTTATTTTCTTTTCATCTTCTTTTTCTTCTTCTTCTTCTTCTTCTTCTCATGTTACCCTTGAGTCTATGGCCCATCTACTGAGGTTCTCCACTTCGACACTTCCCCTCTTCTCCTCCCAGGCTGTGACGTGGAGGCTGAGTCTGAGGTTGGCGGCCACCACACGCCCCTCACCTCAACGGAGAACCTGCCCTTCAGCGAGTACATCAGTTCACATTCCAGGCTCAGGGGGCGGCGGCGGGGCTCCATACCCTTTGACCACCCTGGGTAAGACATTGATTAGCGTTTGGGTGTTATTGTTTATTTTTTTCCTCTTTTTCGTCTTCTGGTTGTTTTGTTTTTCTTCTTCTTGTGGTAGTTGTGTTTTCTTCTGCTTTTATTTTTATTTTTCTGGTGGTCTTGTTTTTCTTCTTCTTCTTCTTCTTCTTCTTCTTCTTCTTCTTCTGGCAGTTGTCTTTTCTTTTTTTCTTTTTTTATTCTTCTGGTGGTCTTTTCTTTTTTCTTCCTCTTTTTCTTTGTCTTTTTATTTTCTTCTTCCTCTTTTTCTTCTTCTTCTTCTTCTTCTTCCTCTCCTTGCAGGGCGGTCACAAACAAAATCTCACCATGCTTCACCATTCACAGAACATCCACAAAACTCTCACTTGGTAGGTTTTGGCTCCAGTGTCACTATAAAATGCCTGCACCATTACGAGCTTGGGCCATCCGTCAAGCCCCATCAAGAAAGCCTATTGGCACTTAAGTCCAACTATAAGAAAAGAAACGGGAAGTGAACAGTCTGGCTTGCATTGTCCTGCGGCCCCACTGCACTCGACTTTCTACTCTATTTCATCCCTATAGTGTCCAAATCCATTATGTAAAACTTAACCAGCATCTTCATTCTCTCATCCCTTGCACTGGTAAACTCTGAAACAATCTTCCTTTGTCTGTATATTCTCCTGCCTACGACTTGAACCCTTTCAAGAGGAGAGTAGCGAGACACCTCTCCACCCAAAATTGACCTCTCTTTTGGCACTCCTCTAAGATTTGTTTTATAGGGGCAGTGTTTTGCAGGCTTTTTTTCTCATTATTATTTTTTTAACCCTTGAGCTGCTTCCTTTACTATAAAAAAACAACAACAGGATGGCAGAGTTAAAGATAGACAGATAGATTAAGTATCCCTAAGTTGTGGCTGACGTACAACCAGTCACTAGGGGATATTGTAACAAACCTTTGATGAAGCCTGGTTTGTAAGGTTACATATGTACCCTCTAATCTCCACCTTATTGTGTTGTATTCCCTGAAACATTGAGAATCAGGCTTTATTAAAAAATTCTTATCCATTTCAGACTTTGCCGGCAAGGGTCAGGAGGGGTGGAGGTGCTGCCTTCAAGGACGAGCACAGGGGGTAACTTCGGGGTGTCTGGCGGGGGTTGTGGGGCGGCCGGCTACCCCTCGGTGCTGCCCCATTACTACCACGAGTACCACCGGGGCTCAGGAGGCTTGGAGCTGTTTGCGGGGCTGTGGAGGTGAGTTGGGGCTGCCTTGAGAGGAATGGAAGTGAGATGTTGGAAAGTCATTGAGTCAGTGTTATGGGCTGGTAGATCTGCCACTTGTTGTATACTTGAAATGTTGTTCGTTTTCTTTTCTTCTTTTTTCTTCCATTTCTTTTCTTTTTCTTCTTTCTTTTCTTCGTTGTCTTCTTCTGGTGGTCTTTTCTTCTTTTTCTTTTTTTCTTCTTCTGGCAGTTGTCTTTTCTTCTTCCTCTTCTTTTTCTTTTTCTTTTCTTCTGCATCTTCTTTATTTATTCTTTTTTTATTCTTCTTCTGCATCTTTTTCATCTATTATTAATCTTTTCCTTCCTCTTTTTCCTCTTCTTTTTCTTTTATTTTTTTATTTTTCATTTTCTTCTTTTTCTTCTTCTAGTGGTCTTTTCTTCATTTTCTTCTCCTTTTTCTTCCTCTTTCTTTTTTATCTTCTACTTCCTCTTCCTTTTATTTCATCTTTATTTTCTTCTTATTTTTTCTGCTTCTTCTTCTTCTTGTGTTTTTAATAATCCTTTACACAAGACTTTCTGCTCAAGCTCACTCATATGCCGTCCAACTTCCCAATGCAAGAGTAAGCCAGTCTTGTTATTCTCTCGTCCCTCTCGCTGGTAAACTCCGGAATCACTTTTCTTCCTCGGTGGTTTCTTCTTTCTTCTCACACACACTATTTTCAGAGAGGAGTTTCAAGACACCTCTCACATTAACACATCGAACTTAATAATAATTGATTCACTGCATATTTATTTATTTTTTTATTTATTTATGTATTTATTTTTTTTTTTTTTTTTTGCTGTTAGAAAAAAATAATGTAGTGTCACCTTCCTTTGTCTTCAGTTTTTAGAATCAGAATACTCATAGATTTTTTTTGTATATGTATTTTGTTTTTCCTTTGATCTGTCACAGGAATATTAACCCGGTAGCTGCGGGGATCATGTTTCTTAAAGGCCCCTCTAAGCGAGAAAATTGTGAAAAAATCATCACTCACCCAATCCATTTCATAATACATGTATATATCAATGCATTAGTGATCAGTTTGTGCATCATCTATTTTGGGGAGTTTATATCATGGCAAAAATTTGGCCCATCACTGGTACACGGTAAAGCCACAAATTTGGCCCGTCACTGGTACACGGTAAAGCCACAAATTTGGCCTGTCACTGGTACACGGTAAAGCCACAAATTTGGCCTGTCACTGGTACACGGTAAAGCCACAAATTTGGCCTGTCACTGGTACACGGTAAAGCCACAAATTTGGCCCGTCACTGGTACACGGTAAAGCCACAATTTTGGCTCGTCACTGGTACATGGTAAAGCCACAATTTTGGTCACATTGGTACAGGTAAAGCCACAAATTTGGCGTCACTGGTACATGGTAAAGCCACAATTTGGTTCACTGGTACACGGTAAAGCCACAATTTGGCCGTCACTGGTACGGTAAAGCCACAAATTTGGCTCACTGGTACACAGTAAAGCCACAAATTTGGCCGTCACTGGTACACGGTAAAGCCACAAATTTGGCTCGTCACTGGTACACGGTAAAGCCACAAATTTGGCTCCACTGGTACACGGTAAAGCCACAAATTTGGCCCGTCACTGGTACACGGTAAAGCCACAAATTTGGCCCGTCACTGGTACACGGTAAAGCCACAAATTTGGCCCGTCACTGGTACATGGTAAAGCCACAAATTTGGCCCGTCACTGGTACATGGTAAAGCCACAAATTTGGCCCGTCACTGGTACACGGTAAAGCCACAAATTTGGCCCGTCACTGGTACACGGTAAAGCCACAAATTTGGCCCGTCACTGGTACATGGTAAAGCCACAAATTTGGCCCGTCACTGTTACCGGGTTAAAAAAAGGAAACGGTAATCTTGTGTATCTGTGCTGGAAGTGCATCTGCGACCCTCTTCTACAGGTCACACTTGGAACCCGAGAGCTCAAGTTCAGTGTTCGCAGACGGTGACCTTTACTCACAGTCTTCTGGCGGCCTGACCCCCAGCACGCCCGGCGCCGTGCTTCCACCCCACCGACCCCTCCCCCCCCACACCCTCCACCGGCGGGGCTCACTGCCGACTGACCTCTTCTACTCAGGTCAGTGATTTGTGACACTGGTTGTTGTTGTTGTTGTTGTTGTTTTCATTTATTTATTTATTTATTTATTATTATTTTTTTTTTTTTTTTTTTTTTTTTTTTTATTTATTTATTTTTTTTTTACAGCGAGGGAGACAGCTCAAGGGCACTAAAACAAATTAGCAACAAAAAAGCTCATCAACCACCTGTAATAATCATCAAGCTAGCAGTCATATTAGGAAAAAGAGTTAGACGTCACATTAGGTAAAAAAAAAACTCTGGGAAATCAAGATGTATTAAAACTTGTTGTCAAAATGAAGTGCAGTAACTGTCTTTGTGTGATATTTCATTTTTATGCCTTAATTTACTTTTCCGGTTGTTGTTGTTCGTATCGTAATGATAAAAAAGCTGGCATTCATATTAGGAAAAAAGTTAGTTATCATATTAGAAAAAAACTCTGAGAAATCAAGATGTATTAAACTTATTGTCGAGATGAAGTGCAGCAAGTGAAGTGTCTTTGTGCGATATTTCATATTTATCATTAATTCACTATTCCGGTGGTGGTGTTTTTCTTGATAGGAGTTTTAAAGGGATCAGTCAGTGTGTGTGAACTAGTAAATATTTTGACCTGTCCTCCCAGACTGTAGAGGTTTTAAGATAGGGATTCAGAAGCTTATGCTGAAGGTTATTGAAAGAGAAAGGTTAGGAAAGAAATAGTGAATTCATCTTGTTGATATTTTTATTTTGTTCAGGTCTCTGGGCCAGTTCGACAGTTCAACACAGAGTCATTTTCAGCACCCAAACCAAACTGTACTCTCCACAATGATCCGTTAATTCTACTCGATACCAGATACTAATAAGAGAGATGATTTCCTGTGTAGGTTTCTAAAAATTTTCTCCTATTTACATCAACGCCAAACACTGTGCAAGGAATTTTCGTCATATTTTGTGTTTGGTTGGGGAGCTTACAAACTTGCTGTACTGGACTGTGAAACTGGCCTTTTGTCTGCTTCCTTAACCATAGAATATTAAAGAGATAATTGGAGGGATTCTTTTAAGTCAGTGTGGCTCAGTCTTTTCTTGCATCACCAGACTCTTTACCTTCAAACACAGGCATTCACCGTGGCTGACTGCTGAACTTAGTATTTGTTGGGTAGCCTAGAATGAGCTAAGCATAAATGGCATAAACCTCTGAGTGCATCCTTCCCCTGTGCTAACATTAATAAGCTGTCATTGTAAGTGGTGCACACCTAATCAGTGCCCTTGCTTTAATAGGTTGTATATTTGTAAGTCACACACACAGTGCCTTGTGCCATTGATGTGATAAGCTGTACCTGTAAGTGTTTCACATATAACTTGTGCCATTCTTCTCTGTGCTGCGGCAGGGGACTTCAGTGTGTGGGATTGTGAGGGGACATAGCCACTTCAGTTCTCAGGCTCAGCGCTTCCGCCTCAGTCCAATAATTCTGCCAGCCTCCAGTGCCAACCATCACCCCCATTTTACCTTCTCAGCCTGTCTGTGAACAATGTATACTCATGTCTTATGACTTTGTTACCCAAAACCTTTGCGTAAAGGATGCAGATGAACAAAATTATTGTAAGTTTAATTGATATGTCATTGTCTAGTATTCTCAAGAGATGAGAACTCTGTGCTTCTTATGTATATAATTTGTAGCATTGGAAGAGTAATACTGTATATGTTTGTCCTTTGTTCCTTAATGTGTTTAAAGATTACACGTTGAAAAGTATTTAGATACAATTTTTATTCTAGAGCTATGTAGTGCTATACAGAGATGTTAATTTAATTAACATTAGTCATAGAAATATATATTGTACAACCTCTTTGTTTGTATAGTTCATTGCACAGACATGATAGCCACACGCAGCTTGTCCTGGTGTTCATGTGTTTGCTCTCGGCCGCCCCGGCCAGCCGGGCCCTGAGGGTGCAGGCCGGGCGCTGGGCCTGGGGCGGCAGTCTTCACGTTTGGACCATTTTTTATATTGAATAATGCTTGAGTAAATGAATTCAGATATTTTGGTCAGAAGTTATTTTTATTACTGTGAATATAGATGATAAAAGTCTTAAGCTTATATATAATCAATTAGTTTTTCATGAACTTTCATGGTGAATATAATATTTGTATTGATAAATTCTAGTTTTTACAATGTCGGGAGACTTGAAAAGCTCAATCAAGCTCAATTTTATGGTGACGTCCAGTACTGTACATTTACAATGAAGCTTCACCTAGACAATCCAAGCTCTGTTTCATTTCTGTGTGTGGGTAAGGCTCAGTGCATGTCTGTTCCATTAGAACACAGCTAATGCCACAGTGCAGTGTGCGTATCCTCGGTGGAAACTGCAATATATGAACTAAATTTTTCTGCTGTCGGAGTAACTTGATGGTGTCTTCCTTTCCCATTTCACGGCGTCAGTTTCAGTGTCACTCGTCCAAAGCACGGAATTTGGACCAATTTTCTAGACTCTTCGAAGATAAATTGTTCCATTGTGTCATTTACAGAGGTTTACGTTAGATGTCTTTGGCACACTTCAGTGTTTGGGAAGGTGAACCATTTGTAGCGGGTGACACCAACATAGTATTGTGATTTACCACTCTAGTCAGTTTGGAGCGTGGCGGGACCCGGGAGGGCGGGACACCCTGTGTTCCATGATACCTGTGGGGCGACAAGCCGTCTTGTCACTGTTCTCGGGTGTTGGGTGACAAGTGTTTTTACTTTTATTTTCTGCTGAACAAGGAAACATTCTTTTTAACATGTGATATCTCACTGAACTCAGAAGAAGGTTCAGCCTCACAAATATTTTTATAGCAAAAATACATTGTGTGGCTCACTGTCTAGGTATCTTTTATTTGCATAAACAAGAGTTATGCAGCTGCTGTGTGGTCAAGACAGACAAAACATTTTAAGCTGTTCAACTTGTATTTTATTTTTTTTGATAATTTATTTTTTTGTAATTTCATTTTGTCTTCCCAAGACTATTTGCTGTGATATTTTATAAACATTTGTCGTATACATACATTGTATACCAGAAAGTTTCCAAAAATTACCAGGCAAACAAAATCAAAATCCAAGCATGTGCCAAATGTGTCAGGTCCTCAGGAGCCGGTGCGTGTGTGTGTGTGTGTGTGTGTGTGTGTGTGTGTGCTGCAGGGCAGCTGCCAGACCTGGCAGCAAGCAGAGACAGGCAGAAAATGCACCAAAATTGTCAGTGAAGGTCATGATGGCTTGAGGGGAGCCGTGCTGGGCTGAGGAGCCGTTGCTCATGACTGCAGGCAGCAGCACAGCCTCTCTTAGCACACCTTGGTGACTGAGGTCATGTTGTACAAAGTTGTGCTTTGCTGTGCAGTAATGCATTTTTTTTCCTAAAGTAACTGTTTGTATTCTTCAAACATAAACACCAAGGTTAAATTAATTTAAAAATAATTCATTCAGATATTTTCTGAATAAATTTAGTGATATTTTTTTAGGAATGTAAGATTTGTTCAAAGTAAACACAGCCCACCGTGTTCCAAGACTTGAGGCCGAGCACCCTCCAGGGCTCAGTGAGTGGCGGCTCCAGGGTTGGTGCCGTGTGGCGGCCGCTGCCGCCCTCAACTTGCAGTAAGACCAGTCGTCAAAATTATGGTGAAGATGTCAGGAAATAAATTGCGAATCAAAATTATTGCCATCAGCTAAAACAGAATATTAAAGCTGAAACAAGATATCTAAAAAAGGCAGTTAAAGAATTTATGAAATATATTGCCTGTTATGAAGGGGAAGGAACACATAGTCAGTTCAGTGCTAGTGTTAAATTAGTGGCTGTGAGGAAAAAAAAATCTTACTGTGTTTGCTTCTTAAGACAAAACTGTATTTTATGAAAAGGCATGTTGTAATATCTTACAGCTTTTGGTATGAGAAAAACAGTGCAGAAATGATTAGAAGAATGTTTCTGCCTTGGGAAGTGTGTGTACATGCTGCACCTCACACTGTTAGGCTGACAGTCCTAGTGCTGTGACTCACTCTGTCCGGCAGGCCGTCTGTCTTAGGAAATTACACTGAACCAGAGGAGAGAACATTCAAGTCCCGACTCCCTTGTAGTGGGACCCTCAACACTTGTATACTTATATAACAGACAGTCAACAACAAATGCCAATATATTTTTATATGCTCCTCTTTGCACGTCATTCATCAAGGCAGCTTGTCCCTTCATCAAAGGGGTGTGCATGATGTGGCTTGACATTTTATTTTGTAATAAGAAAGGGTCTGTGGAAGACATTCGGTGGAGGTTTTCCCTTCCCTCAGTGCCGGGCCTTGTGTTGAGCCAGGCTTACTCTTCTCTCTTGAAAAGGTCATAAAAGTAGCACACAATGACCAAACAAAAACTGTACTTAATTAGAATCTGTTGAACAGCTCTGCCACACTTCACTTGTTGAATCTAACAAATATTTCATCCCTCAAATGTGCATATATTGATGCATATTTTTTTTGTCTTGCCATCCTTCCACTGGTAATTGTCATGACATATGACTGTAAGCTGACCTCCCACTGAAGCAAGGGAAACAGTACAGCTAAACTCCAGTCTCTATTTGCAATTTCTTTCATATCAAATTGACACTAATAGTTGCCAAAACATGTGACTGGGCTCTCCCCCCACTGAGGCAGAGTAGGGGCAGGGACCTTCAGTATGATAAAAGCATATCCTTGGATTTTGGTTCAGGTTTCTGCAGAGGGACTGAAACACTTTGGCAAAGCTCACCTGAGAGTGGTAAATCACACCTGAGTATTACCTGCTATTGTGCGCTGGGTTGTGGTGGAGGGGAGGACCTTGAGGGAGTCTTGGGAATGTTTCTGGCACAAAACGTTAGTTGTCACAGAAACACTTTGGCAAAACTTACTTAAGAGTGGTAAATCACACCTGGGTATTACCTGCTGAGTGGTGGACCCAGGCAAAATGATTAACTGTTGATTGATTAACTATTTGAGAACACTGCAGGCACAAAATATATTCTCAATAGTTGTAAATATGCCATTGGTCTGTAACTGTCTGGGTATTTCTAGCAAGCTGTTCATGCTCAGCGATGGTTGGCAGGAGTCTGCTTCAAAATTATGGCGGAGTCGAGGAATGGTGTCCTGTTAGATGGTTATTATATGCAATTTCTGAACATGTGTCTATAGTGATGAGGTGCATTGATTTGTATCAAACTGAAAAGTATCAGTATTTTTTATATGTTGTGACAGATTAATGTAGTGCATATATTATTGTTATGATTATTATTATCATTATCATTATTATCTTTATTATTATTATTGTTATTATCATTATTATTATTACTCTTAAGGAATGTTCAGAATGGTTAAGGGAATCAAAATTGTACAGCACAATACAATTTGTATTTGTATCTATATATAGATTACATGATACAGTAGACATGCAAGTTTGTATGGATCATGAATGCTAATAGGTTTTATATGTAGCTACGCAAGATGTTTTATATTGAATACATCGTGGATTTTATTTACTAAACTCACCATCAAGTGTTGCAGTGCTCATGGTGACCAAGTCTTTACTCTGCCAGATATCTGGACCAACACATCACGTGCTTGGTTACAAGGCAGGAAGTTATATACAGAATACCTTATGGGTTTTGTCTACTAACTCATCATCAAGCATTGTAGAACTCATGGTGATAGAAAGACATTCATGATACTGAAAGCACCAGAAAGACCCACCAAAGTTTGCGGAAGTATAGCATTTGAAGGCCAGTCCACTCTATACAATTATGCCATCAGATAGAAGGGCATGACAAAACACACTTGAATGAAGCTTAAGCTTTGCGCTAACTAAATGATGCAGAAGAAAAATTTGTTATAACACTGATTATGATATTACATGCCACTATGAGGGACACACACACACACACACACACACACACACACAGATCAATAAATTAAGCTTTGAAACTAAGAAACCGATCAAGGAAATAGTCTACCAAATCAATGCTGTGTGTCAAAAGTATAGACAAACACAGTATAGAATTATATATGTTATGTGAAAAATTACTGGACTGCAAGAAAACGGATAACCTCATAAATATACAAACATCTGAACATATGGCTACTACTACTACTACTACTACTACTACTACTACTGTAATGCGGGGAAATACCTGGTTTTCCCCGCATTACAATACTACTACTACTTTTACTATTACTATTACTACTACTATTAGCATTACGGCAAGTGTCCAGTGATACATTGACCTCTCTCAAGTAGATATTTTTTTTCCAGATGCTGTTTCTTTTTTTCGATAGTCAGGTTCAATTACTTGCAGACCGAATAAAGAACGTCTAAGTAACACGATGAACCCAACCACATAATGCTACTCAACGACGCATTAAACCCAACCGGAAACGAATGATTTGCAACGGAGATAAAAGTCAAGTAAACTGATAAATAAAATGACAAGAAGAGGAGCTTGTTCATATGACACACACACACACACACACACACACACACACACACACACACACATTGATTTAACACATTTCCATTTCACTTCAGGAGCGGTAAGTAGCGGGCTTTTTTTTTTTTCATATTGTTTTCTTTTTTTTTTACGCCCTTGCTCTGTCTCCTCTGCTGTAAAAAATAAAATAATAATAAGTCATAAATACTCAACAAAACGTCCATAGATATATATATAAGTATACAAGACTAACAAGAACTAGAGGAACATGTCTCAGTGGATCATGGTCACGCGGACTCACGCTGACATACAAACAAGGCAACAATTTAACAGTCACTCGATCTGGGGGAGGCTGTTGAAGCGAGTGGTGCGAAGCTTCGAACGGAGGATTCAAGACACAGGTTCATATTCCCAAGCACACATTTGACAAGGCTTTCTGAGGAGTTTTATGCATTTCCAGGGGTAGTTTTATGACCCTGGTGGTAGGCTGATCGTTTTTCTGCACCGTGAACCGAAGATACCACTCATTAGAACCCGACTGACCTCCTTTTAGACCTTTAGAAACTGGTTCATATTCCCAAGCACACATTTGACAAGGCTTTCTGAGGAGTTTTATGCATTTCCAGGGGTATTTTTATGACCCTGGTGGTAGGCTGATCCTTCTTCTGCACCGTGAACCTAAGATACACTCATTAGAACCCGACTGACCTTTTTGACCTTTAGAAACTGGTTCATATTCCCAAGCACACATTTGACAAGGTTTTCTAAGGAGTTTTATGCATTTCCAGGGGTAGTTTTATGACCCTGGTGGTAGGCTGATCGTTCTACTGCACCATGAACCGAAGATACCACTCATTAGAATCCGACTGACCTTTTTGACCTTTAGAAACTGGTTCATATTCCCAAGCACACATTTGACAAGGCTTTCTAAGGAGTTTTATGCATTTTCAGGGGTAGTTTTATGACCCTGGTGGTAGGCTGATCGTTTTTCTGCACCGTGAACCTAAGATACCACTCCTTAGAACCCGACTGACCTTCTTTTAGACCTTTGGAAATAGTGGATGTAGGAGGTGGAAGCGTCTCTACCAGCAACCAACCACTCGTAGGGTGATGTGTTCACGACCCGGACAGTAAAGTGAATAATATTCATAAAAAAAAAAGTTATTGAGCTACAGGAGAGATTTTGTGCTTAAAAGAAAGCTTAACTAATTCCCCATCTTATGCTATGAGTTTCATATCTGTAGATATCATAGTATTGGTTTTACAGCCGTTTTTAAAATCCAGAATTCTCTGTCCGGGTCGAGACCGCGTGTTCACGACCCGGACGGGGTTGTGGTCTCAACCCGGACGGATGTTTTGGTCCACCAAAAACACACTTACACCAATGTTTTATATTTTTTCTTACTAAGAACATCCAGAACATGACACTGAAAGGTGGAATAAAACAATTGGTAGCAAAATATCAATGTAATAAAAAAATATATATGATAAAAAAAAAGGTAACTGAATTCCTTAAAACTACGCCTTTTTTCTTTCGTATGTTAATATATAGTATTAATATTGGTTTTAGGTTAAAATGAGAGTGATTGACAGAGTCATTTAAAAAAAAAAAAAAATCCTTCTTATACCTCCGTGTTCTCGACTCGGACATCACGTGCACACTGTCCGAGTCGAGACCACGCACATCATTTTTTTAAAAATTCGTAAAAAATATAAACAATTGGCCTAGGTTAAATATTTCAATTTGGAGAAGTAAACACTAATGGGGGGCACATATTAATGCTAAAAATAATTCACTTCCATCAATAAAACACTTCGAAAAATCACTCGATATTTAGCCGTGGCAAACACCCATTTCCAGCCTTTTCCATGGCTTTATCTCACATATGGTACATTATAGTTGTAAGAACTATGCAATCATTCACTTTTTAATTGGTTTTTCCAGTACACTTAATTTGCATGAATTGTCAAAATTGTCCGAGTCGAGAACACGGCATAATTTTGTCTAGCGGGCACCAAACGAGTCCATTGTTGTTTAGGCACTGTATTATCACTGATTTTATGCCAATATGGCTATATTACATAACAAAACTTATCACAAGTTGATCACGCCTTATTCGTGGTCATGGCACAATATATCCTGATGCCGAAAATTAAGATCGCGACCTCTTAAAATCGAAATTCTTACCATGCTTACAAGCGGAGCGTCGGCGGGGAGGTTTGCAAATGGCGTCTAGTTAGGACCGCCCTCCCTCATACGTCATAGCTCTGACGTCATCCTAGGCTCGATCGTTCATTGGTTAATCAAGACTGTCCGGGTCGAGACCTTGTCCGGGTCGTGACCACACGACCCTACCACTTCAACAGCCATCACCACCACCAACCTCGTGCCCTGATACCTCTTACAAGGAGCCATGCGTATACCAAATCACTTATCATCATTACTTTACGTTCACCACCAAGTTCACCCTCATATACTCCCTTGGGCTAGGTTAAGAAAGGAGCTCATTCATAGCCCCACCCTGAAACCCCCCCAAATCACTTATCATCTTTATTTTACGTTCACCACCAAGTTCACCCTCATATACTCCCTTGGGCTAGGTTAAGAAAGGAGCTCATTCATAGCCCCACCCTGAAACCCCCCTAAATCACTTATCATCTTTATTTTACGTTCACCACCAAGTTCACCCTCATACTCCCTTGGGCTAGGTTAAGAAAGGAGCTCATTCATAGCCCCACCCTGAAACCCCCCCAAATCACTTATCATCTTTATTTTACGTTCACCACCAAGTTCACCCTCATATACTCCCTTGGGCTAGGTTAAGAAAGGAGCTCATTCATAGCCCCACCCTGAAACCCCCCAAATCACTTATCATCTTTATTTTACGTTCACCACCAAGTTCGCCCTCATATACTCCCTTGGGCTAGGTTAAGAAAGGAGCTCATTCATAGCCCCACCCTGAAACCCCTCTTGGCTCAGTGGCACATGAAGAGGAGGAGCTGGGAGGCCGAAACAGTATCCGCAGCCCTCGCCTCACATTCATAGCTGCCACAGTCCTGGGCGCGGAAATCCTTGACGGCGAGGTTGTAGTGCTCCCCCCGCCGCGCCAGGGAGATCCGGGGGTCCTTCAGGGTCACCAGGTTATCCTCGCTCAGCACCTCCTCCTCCATGCGGCCATCCTTGAACGTCTTCTTCTTCCAGCGCATTGTCTGAGGGGATGAAAAAGGTAGGTGTTATCGAAGTGGTGATGGAGGAGAATGGAAGTTATAGTGTTGGTCTTTCTTCTTCCTCTTCCTCCTCCTTCATGTGGTCTTCTTAAACGTCTTCTTCTTCCTGCGCATTGTCTGAGGAGGGGATGAAAAAGGTAGGTGTTATCGAAGTGGTGATGAAGGAGAATGGAAGTTATAGTGTTGGTCTTTCTTCTTCCTCTTCCTCCTCCTTCATGTGGTCTTCTTAAACGTCTTCTTCTTCCTGCGCATTGTCTGAGGAGGGGATGAAGAAGGTAGGTGTTATCGAAGTGGTGATGAAGGAGAATGGAAGTTATAGTGTTGGTCTTTCTTCTTCCTCTTCTTCCTCTTAATTTCATGTGATCTTCTTAAACGTCGTCTTCTTCCACCGCATTGTCTGAGGAGATAAGAAAAAGGTAGGTGTTATCGAGGTGGTGGTGAAGAAGAATGGAAGTTCTAGTGTTGGTTTTTCTTCTTCTTCCTCTTCCTCCTCCTCCCTCATGTGGTCTTCTTAAACGTCTTCTTCTTCCTGCGCATTGTCTGAGGAGGGGATGAAGAAGGTAGGTGTTATCGAAGTGGTGATGGAGGAGAATGGAAGATAGTGTTGGTCTTTCTTCTTCTTCCTCTTCCTCCTCCTCCTCTTTCATGTGGTCTTCTTAAACGTCTTCTTCCACCGCATTGTCTGAGGAGGGGATGAAGAAGGTAGGTGTTATCGAAGTGGTGATGGAGGAGAATGGAAGTTATAGTGTTGGTCTTTCTTCTTCTTCCTCTTCCTCCTCCTCCTTCATGTGGTCTTCTTAAACGTCTTCTTCTTCCTGCGCATTGTCTGAGGGGATGAAGAAGGTAGGTGTTATCGAAGTGGTGATGAAGGAGAATGGAAGTTAGTGTTGGTCTTTCTTCTTCTTCCTCTTCCTCCTCCTCCTTCAAGTGGTCTTCCTTAAACGTCTTCTTCTTCCTGCACATTGTCTGAGGAGGGGATGAAGAAGGTAGGTGTTATCGAAGTGGTGATGGAGGGGAATGGAAGTTATAGTGTTGGTCTTTCTTCTTCTTCCTCTTCCTCCTCCTCCTTCAAGTGGTCTTCCTTAAACGTCTTCTTCAGTTCTTCCTGCGCATTGTCTGAGGGGGGGATGAAGAAGGTAGGTGTTATCGAAGTGGTGATGAAGGAGAATGGAAGTTGTTAGGCTATAGTGTTGGTCTTTCTTCTTCTTCTTCCTCCTCCTCCATGCACCCATCCTTTAGCGCAATGTCTGAGGATGTGATGAAGGTATGGTGTTAATAGTAGTAAGGAAGGAATTGGTTGTTATTTTTGTTAGACTTCTTCCTCCTCCTCCATGCGGCCATCCTTAAAAACGTCTTCTAGCGCATTGTCTGAGGATGATGTGAAGAAGGTATATGGTTTAATGGTAGTGAAGGAGGATGGTTGTTATATTATAGTTTTGGTGGTAATCTAACTCCTCCCCCTCTTCCTCCTCCTCCTCCATGTAGTCTTTCTTGAACGCAAAGTCTAAGGAGATAAAAAAAGGTATTAATGGTAGTAGTAGCGGTGAAGGAGGTTGTTAGTGATGGTTGTAATATAGTAGTAGTAGTAACAGTATGGTTGTTGGATATTTCGTGAGATTAGGTCGAGTGTAATGAACCACTCCCTCTCCTGTTACAGCAATCACAACACATGACAGTTTTGAAAGCTCTATAACGCAATATCTAAATCATGCAGGTCTCTCTCTCTCTCTCTCTCTCTCTCTCTCTCTCTCTCTCTCTCTCCTCGGGGACAGCCTTCAGGCCCTGTTTTCTCTATTTTTCACTTTCACGTTTCACCACACTCGTTACGTCCATTTGTATCCATTATCCCCAACGAACCCGTGAGAAATGACGCTACAGGATTATACTACGGAAGATAATTAGACTGTTAGGACATAATTAGGCTACCACCATCTGCGCGCTAACTACCATAGCCAAAAATTGTTAGGCTACCGTTGTCTGGCTAAACGCGCTGCCATAATTTGATCGTTAAGTAGTGTTAGGCTTTTATTATTACTTGGGATGATCCTATATTGACTGGTTGACGTCTTTGTGGAGTAGAAATAGATAATGGAAGAAATATATGGCGTGTTGAAGCGTCAGATAGTTGTAAGAATGTGTAGGAAACAGTTAATTATTACTATCTCAAACTAGTAATTCGCTGTTTTAATGGTTGTAAAGATGATTTCATTTCTTTGTAGAGTAGAAATAGATACTGGAAGAAATATATGGCGTGTTGAAGCGTCAGATAGTTGTAAGAATGTGTAGGAAACCATTGTTACTCTAAACTAATTCGCGGTTTATTTATTTTATTTTTCACATCAAAGGACACGGCTCAAGGGCAACAAAAAAAAGTACAAAAAAAAGCACATTACGATTTATCAGGAGAAAACATATTACCCACGAGAGGAGTGAGGTTGCTATAAGACGAATTTTACCAGTAGTAGTATTAGGAGTTTCACATTAAATAATACATCCTACGTATCTATGAAGACGAGATATTAGCTGTAGTGTTGTGTTGGTTTTCTTTTTATTGTTTAAGTTGGTTTTATTAACGTGCTCATAATTCGTTTTCAACCCTACGGGCTAGGCTACTTTTCTCTCTTTCGGCCACCTCTTTTTCGGCCATCTCTTTTTCGGCCACCTCTTTTTCGGCCACCTCTTTTTCGGCCACATCTTTTTCGGCCACATCTTTTTCGGCCACATCTTTTTCGGCCACCTCTTTTGAGTCTTTTTTTAGGAGTAGCGAGTAGCGGGCTTTTTTTTATTATTGTTTCCTTTTTTGTGCCCTTGAGCTGTCTCCTTTGTTGTAAAAAAAAAAAAAAAAAATCTTGTCACATATTTCTCCTAGCCTTCAGAGCTCTTGGGACACGGTAGGGTGGAGCGTAAATTAAGAGAAATGTGGAAATAACAATGAAATGCGAAAACCAGCGTGGCCAAGGGCGGCGGAGTTACTGTGGGTGCTCCCCCTTCCGAGTCTTTCTAATGGTCGCTAAAAAACAGCTGGAATACAGTTGACCTCCCTGCGGTGAGAAATAATGGTGGTCTAATATAGTTGTTCCGATTATTTTATTTTATTTCATTTTTTTACGTTTCACCCATGGCCTCGTTCGGGTTTCTTGGTGGTTGGCCCCAGTCTGTTGTGGCGCGGGTAATCGTTTATAGTGGCGCCATCTTGCTGGACTAATGCTGCCCCCTGGAGAGAGAGAGAGAGAGAGAGAGAGAGAGAGAGAGAGAGAGAGAGAGACCTTTTACGACATTCCCCACGGATCTGTTGGGGATAATGGATACTAATGAACGTACTGAAGGTGGACAAACGTGCAAGCGAAAAAGAAGAGAAAAGAAATGCGTTCCACTCGCCCCCCGGCCTTGGGTTTGGATATTATTTGCTATTTCCACACTTGTTTGCTGAAGGCTCTTTCCTGTGATCTACGAGGTTTGAGGGTTAGCAGAAGACACATAACAGAAAAAAAATAGTTCGTAAGGTATGAAACGAGATAAGGGGACGTTCTCAAACCATTCCAAAATCTTTTACATATCCATTTACTATTTTTCATTATATAGGTATTTATCAAGTTAGGTTTGAGGTTTAATAGAAGACATAACAACACAAGAGTGGTTTGTAAGGTAAGACACGAAATACAAAGACGTTGATAGAAAAAAAACATTGCAAAACCTTTTATATAACTAGGCTATTTACTTCATTATCATTTTTACTTACATCTTTATTAATTCATTTGTTTATTTATATATTTTACGAGGCGATACTTATACAGGAGCAATTTTTTAATCTCTCGCAGTATAAAACGACTCGCCTAATTGTGTATGTAGTGTTATTTTTAGATCATTGTTAATTGATTTCTTTATATATTTTACGAGGTGATATTTATAGGAGCAACATTTTAAATCTCTCGCAGTATAAAACAACTCTCGCTTTGTAGTATATGTAGTGTTATTCTTAAATCTTTATTAATTGATTTGTTTATACATTTTACGAGGTGATATTTATAGGAGCAACTTTTAAATCTCTCGCAGTAGAAAACGACTCTCGCTTTCTAGAGCATGTAGTGTTTAAGAGGTAAGGAAAGTGTGTATGGGCGGTGTGTGTATATATATTTTACACTTGACAAGATGATGAGGGGTGGCTGGCGCAGGGAAAGTGACCACCACACACCACCTTGCGACTCTCTCTCTCTCTCTTTCCTTTTGTATGGATATGGTGGATTGTTGTTGTTGTTGTTGTTTCTATTTTTTCTTCTATTTTTTTCTATTCTTATTTTTTCTTCTTGTAATTTCTTTTTTTCTTTTTTTTCTTGTATTGTTTGTTCCTCTATTTTCTTATAATTTTTCTTCTTAATCTTTTTTTTCTCCGCTTTTTCTTTACTTCTGCTTCTTTTTTATTATTATTATCATCATTATTACTACCATTTCTATTGACAGTATTATAATAGCTACAGCTTAATTATTTTCGTTCATGTACGTAATTATTTTCATATTTAAGGATTCAGACACACGCAAACACATTTCACATCACTCCACGCAGACAATGGCACATCAACAACAGCAACACTAATCCGCTTGGAAACGAAAGTGCGAGCAGTGAAAGTCGAGGAAGCACACAAAGCTGCCTTGAAGGAGCGAAAGAAGCGCCCGGAAGCGTCTTGGCAGGTGTTTGAGGCGCGGCGAGGCAAGGCTCCGGGCGTGCGTGGCTCCCCGGCCTCGCCATAATAAATCCTGCGGTCCACAAACGATCTTATTATGACGCTTCCATTTCACTTTTAAGAATAATAGCCCTGCGGTTCACAAACTATCTTATTATAACGCTTCCATTTCACTTTTAAGAATAATAGTCCTGCGGTTCACAAACTATCTTATTATAACGATCTCATTTCACTTTTAAAAATAACAGTCCTGCGGTTTACAAGACATCTCACATGACGTACACTTTTCGCTCTTTGGAAATCATAACAAGGCCCCGTTCACACTGTGCCGACTCTGGGCCACGACAACCCAGCGACTTTTAGGTCCCTTTCACACTGGGCCGACTCAGCATCCCCCGATCGTTTCTAGACCTCTTTCCGACCATGTGCGACCCTTTCACATCAACATTTCACACCCAAGACTTCGTATACCCCGAGTCGCTGGGTTGCCGTGGCCCAGAGTGTAGGCACAGTGTGAACGGGGCTTAAATGTGTAAATATTCCCTTAGTTGTAGTATCACATTCCGTTACTTGAGTGCAGCGCTGTATATATCTGTACTTCTTTCGTCTCTGTTTATTTATTGTTTTCTATATGCCTCAGGGCGAAAATAATGGATGCTGGACAGGTGTGACGCGGGGGTGTGGCCTGACGAGTGTGTGGCGGGATTAGTGTGGCGTCACGCATGGCAAGGTGCAGGTGTGTGTGTGTATGTGTGTGTATGTGTGTGTGTGTGTGTGTGCATGCTTCACGTGTTACGCTCAGATCATTTAAAGCTTACTTGAGGTTTTCCACTAAACAGCCATAGCCCACATCACACAGTTTCATAATATACACGGCAATCACACGGAGCATATCAGCAACACAGCACAGTCATTTAGCTTTATCTTCCTCTGCAGTTCTACCCCAGTCACACCCCGCAGCACTGCCACATAACACCACAGCCACCCATGCACATACATCAGTCTACATCAGTCACATACCCCTCGCCACAACCCCCAGCGCTGTCCCATACCACACCACAGTTACATACACCCCAGCCACTCAGTAACATACACCCCAGCCACTCTGTTACATACACCCCAGCCACTCTGTTACATACACCCCAGCCACTCAGTTACATACACCCCAGCCACTCAGTTACATACACCCCAGCCACTCTGTTACATACACCCCAGCCACTCTGTTACATACACCCCAGCCACTCTGTTACATACACCCCAGCCACTCTGTTACATACACCCCAGCCACTCTGTTACATACACCCCAGCCACTCAGTTACATACACCCCAGCCACTCTGTTACATACACCCCAGCCACTCAGTTACATACACCCCAGCCACTCAGTTACATACACCCCAGCCACTCAGTTACATACACCCCAGTTACATACACCCCAGCCACTCAGTTACATACACCCCAGCCACTCTGTTACATACACCCCAGCCACTCTGTTACATACACCCCAGCCACTCTGTTACATACACCCCAGCCACTCAGTTACATACACCCCAGCCACTCAGTTACATACACCCCAGCCACTCAGTTACATACACCCCAGCCACTCAGTTACATACACCCCAGCCACTCAGTTACATACACCCCAGCCACTCTGTTACATACACCCCAGCCACTCAGTTACATACACCCCAGCCACTCAGTAACATACACCCCAGCCACTCAGTTACATACACCCCAGCCACTCAGTTACATACACCCCAGCCACTCAGTAACATACACCCCAGCCACTCAGTTACATACACCCCAGCCACTCAGTTACATACACCCCAGCCACTCAGTTACATACACCCCAGCCACTCAGTTACATACACCCCAGCCACTTTGTTACATACACCCCAGCCACTCTGTTACATACACCCCAGCCACTCAGTTACATACACCCCAGCCACTCAGTTACATACACCCCAGCCACTCAGTTACATACACCCCAGCCACTCAGTTACATACACCCCAGCCACTCTGTTACATACACCCCAGCCACTCAGTTACATACACCCCAGCCACTCAGTAACATACACCCCAGCCACTCTGTTACATACACCCCAGCCACTCTGTTACATACACCCCAGCCCCTCACATAGCTACATCAGTCACATCCTCCCATGCACCACACCCCGCATCGCTGTCACACAACATATCACAGTCATATACATAAGTCATATATTACATCACAGTCAGTCAAATGCACCAGTAACTCACCCACATCACAGTCACATGCCACACCACAGCCACACCAGTCACACAAAACACATCAGTAACACAGCACACATTTTTACTTTTAGATCTTGCACAAAAAGACAAAAACTAGAACACCGATTAAACAAGAGAATCATAATAAACTTGATGGGGCGAGAATTTTGGATTTCGACAGCTAGATGAGAGAGAGAGAGAGAGAGAGAGAGAGAGAGAGAGAGAGAGAGAGAGAGAGAGAGAGAGATAATTAACCGTGGGAGGAAACCAGATTGGGGGTCACGAGAGAAAGTGTTTTAGGTCAGGTTAAACGTCTGTTATGAGTCTTATGACACACACACACACACACACACACACACACACACACACGTCTGTCATTGTTATTGTGTATGTTGTTATTCTTTGTGGTTTGATATTAAGTAAGAAGAGGAAGTGAAGGTGTTCGTGTGTGTGTGTGTGTGCGTGTGTGTGTGTGTGTGTGTGTGTGTGTGTGTGTCGCTTCTCCCTTCACTTATCAAAAGGTCGGCGGATCCAGTCCACATCTCTGTCTTGCGGAAGGGAGAGAACAAGATAGAGAGATGCTGAGAAGTGATAGGCTACGAGTGTGAGGCTGAAAAGGGAAAGATTAAGACAGTGAGATACAACCATCAGTCAGGGAGTTGTGGTCAGTGGTCACCCTCACGCAGCCAAGCCTAACCACCGATGCTCTGGAAGCCTGTGTGTTATCTCTCTCTCTCTCTCTCTCTCTCTCTCTCTCTCTCTCTCTCTCTCTCTCTCTCCGAAATAATTGATTCATTCCTTCAAAATACTCTACGGTTTTACGAATGTGGTCTAATCCAAATTGTTTATGATTTGATGACACGTATCGAACGAGAAATGACGCCACAAAACTTAAGTGTAAGGGTTCTTCTTCATTTATTTATATCCACAAACTGCAACAACCCTTCCCTTTCTATCGATATAACATTACTCTTTCTCACACAGTCAAGTCATCGGTAACAGGATATTGCTTTCTTTCTTTTCTTCTTTTCTTCCCTTTCTATCGATATAACATTACTCTTTCTCACACAGTCAAGTCATCGGTAACAGGATATTGCTTTCTTTCTTTTCTTCTTTTCTTCCCTTTCTATCGATATAACATTACTCTTTCTCACACAGTCAAGTCATCGGTAACAGGATATTGCTTGCTTCCTTTTCTTCTTTTCGTTCATCCATATTTTCCCATGAGAGGCTGGTCGCGTTTTTGCATTCGCCTCATGGATAGAAATCAAGTTACCATCACTAACTCTAACATTATTCTTTTCTCTCCCTTATATTGAATTCTGCTGTAACATCATTTTGCTTTCATTCCTCTCTTCTTTTAGTCTAGCGCCCATATTTTCCCTTAAGAGGCTGGTCGCGTTTTTGCATTCGTCGTGTATGGAAATCAGGCTACCATCAAATGCCTCACTAACGCTATAACATTACTCTTTTCTCTCTCCTATATTCAATTTTGCTGTAACATAATTTTGCTTTCATTCCTCTCTTCATTTAGTCTAGCGCCCATATTTTCCCTTAAGAGATTGGACCCGTTTTGCATTCGTCGTGTATGGAAATCAGGCTACCATCAAATGCCTCACTAACACTATAACACTTCTCTTTTCTCTCTTTTATATTGAATTCGGTGGTAACATGATTTTGCTTTCCTTCTTTTCTTTATTTCGTTAACGCCCATATTTTCCCTTAAGAGGTTGGACGTTTTCTTCCATTCGCCATGCAGGTTAACATCGCAAGTCTCACTAACGCTATAACATTACTCTTTTCTCTCTTTTATATTGAATTCGGTGGTAACAATTTTTCTTTCACTCTTGTCTTCATCATTTTAAGAGGTTGGACGCTTTTTTTGCATTCGTCGTGTGTGGAAATCAGGTCGCCATCAGTCCATCACACGGCTCACTAACGCCAGATGATGGAGAGTCGTTAGCGTGCCATTGTCCAGTCCGTCGGCTCGTTAAGTCTTTCCCTTCTGACCACATGATTGGCACCTCTCGCCGCACACCTGTTGGCCGCGGAGACAGGTAGAAAGCACTCGGTTAAGACTCGCCTGGATTTTAGTTTGATTTTTTTTTTTTTTTTTTTTTTTTGTGTGTGTGTGATTGGTTCGTGTATTTTTTGGTTTATTGTTTGTTAGTGTTTTAATGATAAGGAATGTGGGTTTTTTTTAAATTCATCTGTTGTCTACATAATTATACACTTCCTCTTCTTCTTTTCCTTTCTTCATCTTCCCCTTTTCTTCCTCCTTCTCCTCCTCCTCCTCTTCCTCATCCTCCTCCTCTTTCCCTTCTCTTCCTCATCTTTTTTTCTGGTAATGTTCATTCATCCTCTCCCTTCAATTTCCTTTTACTTTTTCTTCGTTGTTTCCTTTCCACTTTCTCTTGCTTCCTTTTCTTCTCTTCCTTCTTTTCCTCTTTTTTTCTAATGCCTATCTCTCCTCCTTCGCTTCCTTCTCTTCTCTTCCTTCTCTTCCTCTTTTTTTCTAATGCCTATCTCTCCTTCGCTCCTTTTCTTATCTTCCTTCTATTCCTTTTTTTCCTAATGCCTATCTCCTCCTTCACACTTTTTGTTTATAGTCATTCAATTAGGTCTGTACAACTATCTGTGTTTCTGTTTGTGTCTGTGTATCTGTGCCTGTCTGTCTGTCTATCTGTCTGTCTGTTTGTCTACCTGTCTCTCTCTTCCAGTTCCCCCCCCCCCACTTTCTGTTTGTGTCTGTGTATCTGTGCCTGTCCGTCTGTTTGTCTGCCTGTCTCTCTCTCCCAGTCCCCCCCCTTTCTGTTTGTGTCTGTGTATCTGTGCCTGTCTGTCTGTCCATCTGTCTGTCTGTTTGTCTGCCTGTCTCTCTCTCCCAGTCCCCCACACCCCTTTCTGTTTGTGTCTGTGTATCTGTGCCTGTCTATCTGTTTGTCTGCTTGTCTCTCTCTCCCAGTCCCCACCCCACCCCCCCAACACTCACCAGGACAGCTTTGGCCAGGGCGTCGTGCTGCACCGCGCAATTCAGCTCCACTTTGCCGTACAGTTTCGGACACCCGGAGACCCAGGCGCTGACGTTGAGGCTCTGGACGCCGTGTTTGAGGGCGGCGGAGAGCGGCGTGACAAGGGCGGCCTCTGAACCCTCGTCCTCGTGCGCCACTTCGCCCACCTCGCCCACAGGAGTCACCTTAGGGCCTTCTGAAGACTTTCCCGCCGGTACCTCCGCCCTGCTGGCTGGGGTGGATGCCAGGCCGCGAAGGGACGTTGTGAAGACCCCTCCGATGTTGGTCTTGGTGGTCTTTGGTGGTTGAGGAGACTTGGATGTTGAGAAAGCGTCTGGGAGGTCAGTCTTCGGGGCTTGGGAAGGCTTGAACGTGGAGAAGAAGGCCCCGGGAAGCTCAGTTTTTGGGGCTTGCGAAGTCTTGAATGAGGAGAAGGCATCAGGGAGTTCAGTGTTTGGGGCCTTTGACGGCTTGAGCGTTGAGAAAAAAGCCTCTGGTAGCTCAGTCTTCGGGGCTAGTGAAGGCTTGAAGGTGGAGAAGAAAGCACCCGGGAGGTCGATCTTTGGGGATGTCGACGGTTTGAACGTGGAGAGAAAGGCGCCGGGGAGTTCAGTTCTAGGGCGGTCTGTCAGTCTCGCCTTCTCCCTTAGACCCTCCCTCAGCCATAGGAGGTTACCGTCCGAAGCTGCAGGGACAGTTTCGTTGCTCTCCTTCGGGTTGTGGCTCTTGATCAACGTAAGGAACTCTTCGTCAAAGTGGAGAGTTCGTCGAGCAGATGGCGCCTCGTTCGTGCTCTCCACCGAGTTCTCTTTCTCCTCGCTGAAGTCAACGACCTGCGGCACGGGGGTCTTGCTCAAGGGCCTGTCGTTCTTCAGCTCCTGCAGCGATACTTTGCTCTTGGAGTCTTCGATCTTCAGCGGGTTCAAGGCGAAGAGGTTGAAGTCAGGCTCGGCGAAGTGGAGAGGTTGGGACTGTAGGTTGGAGGCGGCGGCGACCAGGCTCTCCTCCGCCAGCGTCGCCTTCGTCGTGGGTCTTGGGGCGTCAGTTAGGAAGGGGAAGGATAGGGAAGGCCTGAAAACCTGGTCTGCGGGCTTAATGACTTCAGGAATCCACTTAACCGACGCCTGTCTCCCCTCCACGTTGTCGATGGCCCATTCTTCATCCGTACTCAACGTATCTTCTTCAGGGGACGTCACAATCCACAAATACTGGTCCTCTGAAGCTGAAAGGGCACTGTCAGTCTCATCCCCAGCAACCTCCTTCGCCGGGGACTCTAGCAGCAAGCGGGTCAGCGAGTCCTGCTTCTTGCTGACCCGTGGCGCGAGCTGAGGCTGGAAATAGGTCGAAGCATCATCCAGAGTAAACTTTATGGTCGTCGGGGAGGAGATGAACGGCGAGGATGTGCGGGATTTGGAGGAGGAGGACGCGAAGGGGGAGAAGGTGAGGCTGCGTTGCTCTGGTGCCGTGGGAGGGAGCTGTGGTGACGGGCTGAACTCCTGAGCTGGGTGCTGGGATGGCGGCGGCGGTGGACTCAAGCCTTTTACTGCATTGGGGTCCAGTAGGGAGTCGGTCGGGAAGTATGTCGGTCGTAAAAGTCTCGTAAGCAAGGGTACGTTATGCTTCTGCCCGGCTGCCACACAGGACAAAGCCACTAAGAGAATCAGACACTTCATTGGGTCGCTTAAGAATCACACAGCGAACTGGTAAGGTCTTGACTCTTGCACCGATCTCACACGTCACTTTAGCATCCTCACACAAACATCACTCGCTTGTTTTGGGGCTGAAATAGAGTAGTACTAAGATCTCGACTCCTGGTATGACCTTTCACTGCACTTAAACATCCCTTACAAGCACAAAACACTACGATATCTTGCTGACCACGTGAAGAACAGCGATATTTCAAGTGGCGATTAGTTAGTGATGCATTGATTCCTAGCCCACCACAGTGACATCAACGCGAAAACCACGAACGCAATATAACGTAGGCTACCGCTGCACTAGACTTATCGCGTGGAACAGCCGGGTGACAGACTAGATCGAGGTGGGGGAAGCGCGGAAGTTGAGCGCGCGCGAACCACGAACTGTCGGACGCAACTGCTGGCGACGCTTCTTCGCCGACGCCGCGCAACCGAGAACCGCGGAGGTGAAAGTATACGTGTTGAGGGTCGCGGGGGTGACGGCGGCGGTGACGGCGATCTCTGCATGGGCTGTCTTCCAAGGCCACCCCAGCCACAGACCACGTCCTTGATGCATATACATGATAGATAGATAGATAGAGGGAGGGAAAAATAGATCGGTAAGTAGATGTATAGATAGATAGATAGACTGATAGCTGGTTAGTTAGATATATATAGTTAGATGAATAGATAGACAAATAGATAGATAGATAGATAAAAGATAGATTGATAGATATATAGATAGGCAGAGAGATAGATGCATAAATAGATAGTTACTAGGAAGACAAATAGATAGAGATAGATAAATAGGTAAATAGACAAATAGATAGATAAGTAGATAGACAGGAAGATAGTGGAAAAAAGAGAAGGAGAAGGGGAGGATTGCACACACACACACGGACTGGTCAGCTTCCAACCGCTCTTCAAATGATGCCTGTGAACCGCAAGACTACCTAATAATTATCATAATGACTTTTATTTATTTATTCATTCATTTTCAGCAAACTCTTCATACACGTAGTCGTCCGTTCTTTGTATTATATTGTATTGATGTTGTTGTTCTAAGATTGTTTCCTCCCTAATGGGGGGAGCACGGGCCTTTGCCAATTGCGGCCCGTACCAGGGTGCCGACAGACCAACTCTATCGGCTTGCGTCAGCCGATAGAGTTGGTCTGTCGACGAGGACTGGCGTGTCTCTCTCTGAATTGTATTGTATTGTATTGTAACTCGTCTGAAAATCTTGCCTATGCTACCGGAGATATATGCAATGGGTATAAGTTGAGTTAAAGTTCAAGGAGGAGTTAGACTAAAGCAGTGGTTCTCAATCTTTTTTTCAGTGATGGCACCTGACCTTATACAGACCCTTTTGTGGCACCCCTTTTTCACCCCCCCACCCCTCCTCACATGAATTAACTTCTTATACACAATTGTACCTGTTTGAATTACTTTAATCAATTAAAATTATTATTCATACTCAAACCAAAATTAACATACGGTACAGAAGCCTACATGCCCAAACAGAACTCCTCAGTCGAATTAGATTAACTTAAGAGTTATAAATGCAGACTAACATAAAAAGAAGAAAAAAGAATGATTCAAAATTCATGATGATCTTGTGGCACCCCTGGGCACTGTCCATGGCACCCCAGGAAGCCGCGGCACCCAGTTTGAGAACCTCTGGGTCACTAAAGGAACTAAAAAATAAAATATAATAGTGCGTACCAGTACCAAAAGTCTTCATTACATCCCTCTGGAGTTACCATATTCATTTTTGGAGGTTAGTACCCACTGGTTGTCGCCTCCTACATAGATTTACATAGATATCCATACCACGCAAACCCTATGGCCCAGACTAGGTGGTGAAATTACATCAAATGACCACCAAGACTACATTTCCACTCCAGCGAATATTCAAGTGGAGGAAGTGGCAGTCGAGAGAGACTATTTTATTCTCGTGCGGCTTTTCTTTGCATTGCAGGAAGACGAAAGTGGCTGAGAAAGTGAAAGTGTGAGAGGAAAGAAGGCCCAAGGTTACGAATGGGAGGTGACAGGAAGGGGAGGCTATACGGAGGCTGTTGGGTTGTCTGTCTGTCTGTTTCCCTGATGGCTCGCAATTAACGGAGAGATAACGCAACTTCCCCTCCCCCATCTCTCTCTCTCTCTCTCTCTCTCTCTCTCTCTCTCTCTCTCTCTCTCTCTCTCTGCGCAGGATAATTACTAGCATGGGAGACAAAAGAGACAAAATTCTTACCTTACGGTCCACGATTTCAACGCACCACGTTCTCATATGTTTTTACTCTGTGATAAACGACAAATATGATGACTTACGTGTTTGTTTTGGCTTATTAAAAAGTAGTTTGCATACATTTAACGCCTTTGAGCAGACGCCTCCGTGGAACATTGGTCACCGTGCCTGGCTATGACGCCGTGACCCGGGTTCGAATCCTGACCACAGCATTCTCTCTCTCTCTCTCTCTCTCTCTCTCTCTCTCTCTCTCTCTCTCTCTGCTTCAAAGGGCATAGTGGACTGATCTGTTGAGGTGGCGATCTTCAGGTTATATTTCATTCATAACTAACATAACACATTAATTCTTTCTATAACTAAAACTAAGCTCATTCAAGAACCGGTTTGTTTCATTCATAATTTCCTCCTGTATCGGTATAACTATTTCTTTCTATATATATCTAAGACTGACTGACTGAGCTCATTGCAGAAGCGGTTGAGGTGGCGAGGTGCGGGTGACCAGGTGAAAGGCTTTAACGGAATGCACCCAACAGAAGCTCGGGTGGTTTTTGTGTCCCAGCGCCCCGGTTTGGGTTACAGGGAAGAGCTAAAGACGCTGGGTGCCTCAGGGTGGGTGTATGTGTGCTTCTTGGGAGCCTTTCACTTACAGCTACGGGAAAAGGGTAATGTTGGGAGTATATGATAAAGGTGCGCGTTGTCTCGGTGCTCATCTACGTCACCTTAAGGGTTCATTATTGTTGTGATTACTATTATGGTGATGGTAGACGTAGTGGTAGTAGTAGTAGTAGTAGTGGTGATGGTGGTGATCGTAGTAGTAGTAGTAGTGGTGGTGGTAGGTAAGTGGTGGTGGTCGTAGTAGTCGTAGTGACGTTATGAAGACAAAACACTCATAGGTAAACTTAAAGGTAGTATTCATAGTTTTTAATTATGGCTCTCAGTAATTAAAGCTCTCGTATCAAGCAAAGAGGATTTTAATAGCCACTTAACCGACATAAAGAAAACTTATCTATTACATAGTCTACTTGATAAGCACACTTCTACAGTTCAACAATTAAAACAGTGCTTCCATCAATATTTCTTTCTAGCTAACTATATACTTAATCGGTAGCATTATTTCGACAACCTGAGAAAACTACTGAGCCAAAATATATAGTATGTTTAAAAGCCCGGATCAATTGAAGAATCGCCTCCCAGAGTTCCCAACTGAAGAATCGCCCCCCCAACTATATTATATTTGGTTTATGCCATTTATTATGCATAATCTTATATTCTATATATCGCATTATTTATAACTAATAGTTTTATCGTTATGTAAATGTATACTAAATGGGCGTGAGAATACACAGCATATGTGGAGCACTTTATTTTTTGCATTTTTCACATAGGGAATTGAGTGGAAAGAATTAATACACTGATTTTCAAATGCACTGGCAAAAAATCGGTCGCGCCACATAAATTCCTGCAGATATGAGTGAAGAAAGTCGATGTTGTTTAAGCCAATTGATCACAGGCAAAGGATCCTCAGTCAGCAGAGGGAACACGGCAGGCTTGAATGTGTCACGGGTCATGTCGAACAACAGACAATACGTGAACCCAATGGTGCTAAAATTGATCACAAGTTGCCAGGTTAGTCAAAAATGTTAGGGTGAGATTTTGATCCTCTGATGTCAGGTTCACTGTTGAGGTACTGTTAAGGTGAGGTCAGGTCAACTGTTGAGGTTTTGTTCTTCTTATGTCAGGTCTCTCTCTCTCTCTCTCTCTCTCTCTCTCTCTCTCTCTCTCTCTCTCTCTCTCTCTCTCTCTCTCTCTCTCTCTCTCTCTCTCGTTATGTGTTGGAAAATGTTTATATTGAATGCTGTCATGTCTTTCATCCAGGCCTTTTTGTTTTGCTTTATACTTTACTTTTATAACCAGTTGCGGAAAGGTAAGCCAGGCGTTTATGTCTATCACTCTTCTTTCAACACAGAGGAGCATTTTAAGGTAGTTTCGACCATTAACAAAAACATAACGAGATAATTTGACCGCCGTTCGTTTACAATAGTTAGCGCTTGTTTAGTCCGTTTTCTATAAAGGTGCAACGTTGAAATTATATATGTTTCTGTACCTTATTTTCCCTATTTCGTTCATTCAATTTTACTTTCTAAATAAATGTAGATGACAAATGTAACTGAAATACATTATCCTTTGACTGAAGTAGCAGGATAGTGACAGCCTTCGAGTCGTGCCAAAATCATAAGCAATAATAGCTGCTCTCATGTTTTATAATCTTAGGGTTTGTACAGAATTATCACACTTTTAATTCATCCTTTAGTCCTAAATATACTAAATAGCTCCATAACGTTTGTGAGGGCGAGGAGCAGCGTTGCCAGATCGTCGTTCTCAGCTTCTCATTTTCCCGATTTCAGCCTAAAAAACGCCTCTCCTGCAAAACCAACGATACCTATTTATGTTTATCGCTATAAGTGTTAATTATGGAGGGTTTTGTGCAGCCATTATGCGTTAGAAATGGGAAAATCTAGTTTGGTGAGTACGATATCGTGGCAGCCTGGCGAGGAGCAGCACGAGTGTAAACAAACAGACACACTGGACGAGGCAGACGGACGCACTAGTGTTTTTGGCTGTAAGCTGGAAACAAAGACAGAAAACGATTTAAAACCACAAGGGAAGGAAGGCCAAGGTGTAGAGACTAATGAGAAGCGGTACAAGGGGTCGGAGATACACCCAAGGAGGAGGAGGGGAGTGTTGAGGGGCCTGGCTTGCTGAGGGTTGTGTCTGGTGGTGTCCCGCGCCGCCTCGAGGCCATGGAGGACCTCTATAAACTCGAGAAGCTCTCCCTGGTGTCCAAGATCTGCGTGGAGCTGGAGAACCACCTGGGCATCAACGACAAGGACGTGGGTGAGTACCGGGGCAGCCTGGGTGACGGGCGGGGACGGGCCAGGGGATGATTTGTGCTGCATACACACTGGCCCTTACCTGGCGAGGGTCACCGCTGGTCCGTGGCCCGGCCTGCTCTGGGGGAACATGTTAAGCTACTATTTATTTCTGGATCACAATTTTGAAGCAGGGCACAGGTCAGTTGTTGTTAGGTCGAAGCACCCCCACTAGGGGGGTCAATGGGGGGCGAAGACTCTGATAAGGGAGTCAAAGGGGGCAAAGCCCCCTCTGTTAGGTAGGTTACATTAAGTTAGGTTAGGTTAGTTAAAATTTATTCAGTACGTGGTGTGGGACAGCGGAAATACGCAATGTGGGACGGGAAGGGCAGTAGCGGAGGTGGTCCACCACGCAGGCAGGTCGTGATGGTTGGGGCGGGGCGGCAACAGGTGCTCAACAGGCATTGAAAAGTCAACCATTTAATGATTTCTGGAAAAAAATACTATCTCCTTAATAACCTGCATAATATTTTGTCCAGAAATAAGCAGTCAGCATCTTGAAGATAATCCCCAATTTCACTGGCAGTCAGTGGGTGTACTTCTGGAATTTTACCCATGTACCATCAGTGGAAGGGACAAATGGGAAGAATGGAAGGAAGGAGAAGACAGGGGAACTAAGACTAAGAACTGTTTTGAGACTGACAGAGGATAGCCTCAAACAGTACAATACTGAGCCACATGGAAACGGTCTTGGATTTAACCTTGACTATAAAGGGACAAAGAAAAGATTATATTTATCCAGTTTTACACCCGTTGTACCATGGAGTTTGACACTTATTTCTGGTGTTTTAAGTATTAACTATTCATCTTGCATTATAACCACTTCCTGCAGTAATGGTTAAATGAGGGCTGAGGATTGGCTAAGCCCCCCTCCAGATTAGGTGATTTGGGGGGGTTGAGGAGCTCATCCGGAGGTGATGCGAGGTTTTCAATAAATACCAACTTGTGATATGCTTTTCAGCAGTGGCAGAGTGAATATTGTTCTTTTGTTTCTGCATATGGTGTGGATGAAACTTATTTCTAGTGAGTTTCGATGTGTTTACTATTGACTTGCAGTAGTATTTTATTTAGTTATTTTTGTAAAAATCTTTAGTTGTGAGGAGGGGGAGAGAAATACAGGTAACTTGTGATTTCCACGGGGAATAGTTTTCATATTGATCAAAAATACATAAAAACTTATCAGAAGTAAGCAGTTTCATTTGCCATTGTGAAGCGGGTGAAGTTGTAGATATTTATTGATAACTACAGACAATACTACAGTTATGCACGGGAACATATTAATAGTAGTCCTTTGTTTCTCTTTGCAGCGGAGTTCATAATTTCCCTCGCTGAGGCCAACAAACGCCTCGACAAATTCAAGAAGGCACTTGAAGAAAATGGAGGAGACCAATTTGCAGTAAGTCCTGATTTTAGTGTATTAGAGATTAGACCTTCTTGTCAATAGAACAACATGTTTTTCGTCTTAACCTATTCTTGTTGATGAAATGGAATTTGTCTGTCTTAACCTATTTTTGTTGGTGAAGTAGTATGTGTTTGTATTTACCTATTCTCAATTATAAAATAGTAGGTATGCGACTTTCTTATCCTTTTCTTGCTGATCAAATAGTATTCATCTGTTAACTTATTCAACGTCAGGCTTATCGGCGCTCGGGATGATTAAGTATATTACTACACCAAAGTCATATTTTAATCAAGACAAAAAATAGTTGTTCATGAAAAGAGCTTTTAAGGATAATATCTGTCAAGTGAGTTTCAGTTTCTCACATAAAAGTTGACATGGATTATTGGGCATTTAGACTTTTTCTGGTCCCTTAGACATTTATTGGTGTATGTGCATTTTGTAAGGTCAAGAGTTTGCTGTAATAGACACATTTGGAATAGTTCTTTAGAGGAATAGTGTTTTAGGATGCAGGAGTGTGTGTGTAAAATTCTTGTTCTCTCCCCGTTCAGGATTCATTTGTTGAGAGCCTTTGGAGACTGATCCAGCACATGATGCCGTCCTTGACCCAAACCACCCCGGGCATGAAGGAAGAAGACCTCAAACCCAAGTCTGAAAAGGACAGGAAGAGAGCCATGCTGCCCTTCCTCTCCTTGCCCAACGATCCCAAAGTCCGTAACATGCTGGACGATGAGCTGAAACCGCCCGTCAAACCAAAGGAAGAGCCAGTCGAGATAACCAAGCCCAAGGAAAAGGAAAAGGAAAAGGAGCGAGAAGTAAAGACCGAGCGGAAGAGGAAGAGCGAGAAGGATCACGAACGGGAGAAAGAGAAGGATAGGAAGCCCATCAAGAAGGAACCAGGACCTGAGGCGGGGATGGACGACCTGATGGCATTTTTGGAGTCCCAGGCGCCATCCAAGCAAACCGAAACCAGCAGTGACGCAAGGGACAGCCGACGGAGGGAACGAACCCGCAGCCGCAGCCGAGAACGCAGGAGGTCGAGAAGCCCCACAAAGCACAAAAGTAGCAAGAGGGAACGCAGCCGCAGCCGTGACAGGGGAAGAAGGAGAAGCCGCAGCAGAGAACGACGGAACCGAAGCAGCAGTAGGGAGAGACGAGATGACAGCCGCGAGAGGAAGCGAGATGACAGCCGCGAGAGGAAGCGAGATGACAGCCGCGAGAGGAAGCACAACAGGGACAAGCACGGCAGTAGGAAGGAGCGCCACAGGAGGAACAGAAGCAGGTCGCGCAGCAGGGAGAGGGAGAGCAAACGACGCAGCAGGAGCAGAAGCACGGAGAGGGGGTCGGGGCGGAACAGCCACGCCTCTAGTAATAGGGATATGTTTGTGAACCGCCCGCCTGATGAGAATCCTGTTGTTGGGAAGGTATGCTATGGATGATTATTATGATTCTTTTCTTTATTTTTTCTTTTCCTTTTTTCTTTATATTTCTTTTTCTTTTCCCTTTGCTTCTTCTTTATTTTTTTATCTTTACTTTTTTTTTTTTTTTTTTTTTTTTTTCATCCTTTTTTTTCTTTCTCCCCATTCATTTTTTTACCTTTAAACCTAACCTAATGTGCAGCCTCTACAAGTACATGAAGAAAAAAAAAAAGCATCCAAAATTGTTAACCTATTCTAGCTTAACCTAATGACCTGACCTAACCTAACTTTTCCCTCTCCAGGTGTACGAAGGGAAGGTCACCAACATCCTGAACTTTGGGTGCTTTGTGCAGCTGGAGGGTCTGCGGCGGCGGCTGGAGGGGCTCGTGCACATCTCCCAGCTGCGGCGGGAAGGGCGGGTCACTAATGTGTCGGACGTGGTGGTGCGGGGACAGAAAGTGAAGGTTAGTCTCGCTGTGAAACCCATTTTTATTTGTGTTTATTCATTCATTCATATTTTCCTGTCTAATCTTGTAATACTGGCAAGCTTTCCTTTTTTATTCTGTAGAGGAAATTGTTCGTGGGCAAAAACAAAAAAATAATAAGGTTGCTCAGCACTACTTCTATAAAAGCAAATAGAAAATAAATGTGATAATATATGAACAAGTGTTGAGAAGCTTACAAAATTATCATGTTTCCTTAGCCATTTTATTTATTCTTTTATTCTTATTTATTTATGTAACACTAGCAAACCAGCAGAATATCTCCAAACACTATTATAATGTGACAGCCTGAACATTCAGCTATAAAGACTTTCTTGATAAATAAATTTTCAATTATTATTGTTATTATTATTATTATCATTATTTTTATTATCAAACTGACAGATTGAAGTATTCAGGTATTACACAACAACACGGCACACATAAATGGCTAACCTAACCAGCCTTCATCTGTCCCTGCAGGTGAAGGTGCTGTCCTTCACGGGCCAGAAGACGTCCCTCTCCATGAAGGACGTGGACCAGGACACCGGGGAGGACCTCAACCCCAACGTGGCGCCCATGGGGGTGAGCAGCGTGGAGGAGGACACCATGAGGAACCCTGACAGGCCCATGTCCCTCATGGAGCTGACCAAAGGTACACCAACAGGGATGCCAATATGTACTACCACTACTAACCCAGCAATAATACTACTGCTACCACTATTTATACTTTTACTACTAATAATAATGATAGCAGTAATTATACAGTAGGGTCCTGAATAGTTTTGGTGGATACATAGGTGATTAATTCCACCATGTATGGACACTTGAACGGCACTGACTGACTTTCACTCACACGGGATTGGGTTTCTCATCAAATTTCATTCATTTTGGTTAGCAGCTTGTGATATTTGAGGTCTTGCAATACTAGATAAGGTTATTTTATAGCTATTTGATTTTGTACTATGTAGGATTCTACTGTATAATAATAATAACAATAACTAACTACGAAGAACTATAATAATAACCATATCAATAGGGACTGATGAGGAGGACCTTGCCACATACAAGCGCGTCAACCGCATCTCCTCACCCGAGCGCTGGGAGCTGAAGCAGATGATGGCGGCAAACTGCATCAGCAAGTCAGAGATGCCAGACTTTGATGAGGAGCAGGGAGTCATGGGCGGCGAGGACGACGACGAGGAGGACGTGGAAATCGAGCTGGTGGAGGAAGAACCGGCATTCCTGCGAGGGTACGGCCGAGTGAGGGAAGAACTGAGCCCCGTGCGGATCATGAAGAATCCTGACGGTTCTCTCGCCCAGGCCGCCATGATGCAGAGCGCCCTCGCCAAGGAACGAAGGGAGGTGAAGATGGCCCAGAGGGAGAGCGAGATGGATTCCCAACCCTCGAACCTAGGCCAGAATTGGAACGATCCACTCCCCGAGATCCAGCGCAACGACTCCGCCATGTCCAGAGGCTTGACGTCACAGCAGCAAGAGGTGCCGGAGTGGAAGAGGCACATCACAGGTTAGTTTGGATTTATTTCTGCCTCTGAACCAGTTAGTTTGTGTTTGTTTCTGCCTTGGACGTAGTTAGTTAGTTTTTTTTTCTGCCTAGATGCAGTTAGTATTTGTTTGTTTATTCCTCAGACCCAGTTAGGTTTTGTTTGTTTCTCAGAATCACTTAGTTTCTATTTGTTTCTTCCTCAGACCTCAGCTTCTCCACTAATAAGAGTGTTTAGTCATAATCTTCACTAGTTCATGGAAGATACTTACATAAAAATTTGCTTGAAACATATACAGCTGGACTTGGTTATAATATTTTGGACCTGCTGATAAAGTGGTATTCAGTCATTTCATTTCATAGAACTTACTGATTTGTTTCTAGAAGTGATACTCTGTGAAGTGTGTGCATCAATTCTTCAAGAGAAATCTAGTCTTGATTAAGTTTATGAACTCAGAATAGCAACTAATTTTCATGACTTTAAATTAACCACAAACATTACTTCTGTTGTCAGGTGGAACCCGAGGATCATACGGCAAGAAAACCAACATGACCATCCTGGAGCAGCGGCAGAGCCTTCCCATCTACAAGCTGAGGGACGAGCTGATCAGGGCCATCGACGGGAACCAGATCCTCATTGTCGTGGGGGAGACAGGCTCTGGGAAGACCACACAGATGACACAGTACTTGGCGGAGGCCGGGTTCACTGCCAAGGGAAAAATAGGTTGTACCCAGCCCAGGCGAGTGGCAGCCATGTCCGTAGCAAAGAGAGTATCGGAAGAGTTTGGGTGTCGGCTGGGCCAGGAGGTCGGCTACACCATCCGTTTTGAGGACTGCACCAGCTCAGAGACGGTCATCAAGTACATGACAGATGGTATGCTGCTGAGGGAGTGTCTCATCGACCCCGACATGTCCAGCTACGCCTGCATCATGCTGGACGAGGCTCACGAGAGGACCATCCACACTGACGTGCTCTTTGGTCTCCTGAAGCAGGCGGTGGCTAAACGACCAGAGCTGAAGCTTATTGTCACGTCGGCCACTCTGGATGCCGTCAAGTTCTCTGAGTACTTCAACCAGGCGCCAATCTTCACCATCCCTGGCCGCACCTTCCCCGTGGAGATCCTGTACACCCGAGAGCCGGAGACGGACTACCTGGACGCCTCCCTCATCACTGTCATGCAGATCCACCTCTCTGAGCCTCCCGGGGACATCCTGGTCTTCCTCACTGGCCAGGAGGAGATTGACACAGCCTGCGAGCTGCTGTACGAGCGGATGAAGGCCCTCGGAAGTGACGTGCCGGAGCTCATCATCCTGCCGGTCTACTCCGCTCTGCCGTCGGAGATGCAGACAAGAATCTTTGAGCCGGCTCCTCCAGGCTCCAGGAAGGTTGTGATTGCCACCAACATCGCAGAGACGTCCCTGACCATTGATGGCGTCTATTATGTGGTGGATCCAGGTATGCTTATCACCTTTATTAAAACACCTTTGACTTAATCACCTTTGTTAAAACTCACCTTTGGCATAATCACCCTTGTTAAAACTCACCTTTGACATAATCACCTTTGTTGAAACTCATCTTTGACATAATCACCCTTGTTAAAACTCACCTTTGACATAATCACCCTTGTTAAAACTCACCTTTGACATAATCACCCTTGTTAAAACTCACCTTTGACATAATCACCCTTGTTAAAACTCACCTTTGACATAATCACCCTTATTAAAACTCACCTTTGACATAATCACCCTCGTTAAAACTCACCTTTGACAAAATCACCCTTGTTGACTCACTTTTGTGCATCTAAGTATGTCAGTCAGCCTTGTTAAAACTCACCTTTGTAATTGTAACATGTCATTATTTTCCTTGTTTTTTTTAGCACTGATTACAGATCCATATTTCCTTCTCTATTTCCCTTGAGTGAGGAGTAATATATATATTTCCCAAGAGGAGTAAAATATTTCCCAAGGGTGAGGAGTAATAATATTAATGTTACTTAGTTCTCCAAAGCACCAGTTCTTCTGAAGAATTCATTAGCATTTGACGACTTGACAATTTACCTGATTGTAGTCATACGCCAGATTTTTCAAATGTTGTATTAATATTTATGATCAGGTATGTGGCTAGCTTGGTTTTTTATTTCCATTTGTTCATATAGTTATTTCGAAGTTTTGGATTTTTACCGCGTCAAGTAAAAAGTGATATAAAAAATCAATAAACCCAACTAATTACGCCTTGAAAAACGGGTCCAAAAAAGACACGTCAGCCACGATTGTTAATAAAGACTGATGTGACATTTATAAGATCAGACGATGATTCATAAGGTCTGCTTGATCCCCTTATCCTGGTGCTGACTGCCTTGTGTCTTGCAGGGTTTGTGAAGCAGAAGGTGTACAACCCCAAGACAGGCATGGACTCCCTCATGGTGACGCCGGTGTCCCAGGCCGGCGCCAAACAACGGGCAGGCCGGGCAGGACGCACAGGCCCAGGCAAGACCTACCGCCTGTACACTGAGAGAGCTTACAGGTCAGTCTCTTTTATTTACATTTTTTTACAGCAACAAAGACAGATTATGGGATGAGAAAATGCAAAAATGGCTGCAACACACTTCTCTTGGATATAGAACAAAGGTTGAAAAGAAAGATAAACACATGTAGTTCCAGCAGTGTCTCATTATTTTCCATTTTTTCATAGTATCAAAGACAGAATAAAGGTTGAACACATACAAAAAATGGCTGCAATACACTGCTCTTATAAATAGAACAGAATATTAAAGAAAGGATAAACATGTATAGTTCCAGCAGTGTCTTAATATTCTCCTTGAAAGAGTTTAAGTCACAGGAAGGAGGCACTACAGAAGGAAGATTTTTGCTGGGTGTTTGTCTGCCCCGGCTCTTGGTGATTTCATGATGTTTGTCTCTGTGCCGTGAGTACCCTTGTGGCTTCTGGTCTTAAAGGAAGTATGGATAACATTGTATTTACCCAGAGTTTGGTCACGTCCTGGATCAGATGCCTACCTAAGACCAAGGGCAATCAGTAGCAGTTTGCCTTCAGAGCTAAGGTTTTGATTTGTGTTCTATTTATCTTTAGCTCAGGTGTATTGTTCCTTCTAAAAACTCTCATCATAGGGGTGGCCACTGTAATGCAATCTCCTCGTTTACATATACAATCCTTATTTGCATCACTCATTTTCCATAGTTTTCATCCTTAGATCTTGAAGTAATGTGCTGAACAAGCTCTTGAGTTAAAGTGAACCTTTAAAGCTAAGTGTTTCAACTGTCTCCTTAAAGTGACCCTAACACTGAACACTGCTTCCAGGGACGAGATGCTGCCCACCAGTGTGCCGGACATCCAGCGGACCAACTTGGCCTCCACGGTGCTGCAGCTGAAGGCCATGGGAATAAACGACCTTCTAGGCTTCGACTTCATGGACCCTCCACCCACAGACGCTATGGTCATGGCTCTGGAAACACTCCACTCCCTCAGGTGCGTTGAACAGGTGTGGATTATTACTCGATGGTGCTTATTAGATTTGCAATGTGCACTCTGGATGGGGTTTGGGACCAGTGTGTCTCAACTTAAGTGTGTGAATGTCCTAGCTTAGCATAGTCTCATATATTCTCTGTGTTCAAGGGCTTGGTGATAGTAAGAGCAAGGGGTTGAAAAAATACCTACTCCCTTTGTGGTCCTAAATGCAATAGAGCTGCTGTTAGAACAAGGGTGACGTGTAAACATGTATAAAGCCTTTCTAAACTTAACATGATGTCATAATTACGTTGCACTATGCTTTTCATGATTGATGGAGGTAGTGAAGGGAAAATGGATCCCCAATGTCTTTTACCTTCACCTTGAAAAACCATTATATAGAAATAGTGAGCAATGGAGAGAGGAGATTAGAAACTAGTCACTGCAGTATAATAATTGAGATAATTACTGTTATTTTTACATTGCTGCCCAGGGTCATGGATGGCTGGGAAGGAGAGTGAGAACCAGTCAATGCAGAGAGAGAGAGATGTTTACTGTTGTCTATCTGTTACAGTGCCCTGGATGACGAGGGGCTGCTGACCAGGCTGGGGAGGAGGATGGCAGAGTTCCCGCTGGAGCCCAACCTTGCCAAGATGTTGATCATGTCTGTCCACCTGCAGTGCTCCGACGAGATCCTCACCATTGTCTCCATGTTGTCCGTGCAAAATGTATTCTACAGGTGGGTGGGGACTTATGCGCCCTGAGTTTGTACAGATTGTCTTGGGGGGGAAGGAGAGACTCAAGGACATGGGGAGGGAGTAGGATTGGTGATAATGGCCAGTAGTTTTTTTCTGTTTATTTGGATCTTGTCAGTTGGTTCTAGGCAAGTGCTGGGTATGGTGTCCTCGAGTGTGGCGTGTCTCAGATGCCAGAGCAAATTTTGTGTTACATCAGGTTTGAAAACACAGAAGTAGAATGGTAAACTATTTATTCAAAGTCACTGTTATATAAATCTTTGTCCACCTACAGAATTATGATTGGTGTTCTCCAAGCCATCATGTTTTCTTTTTCTGATGAGGAGCTAATTTTAGGAGTTATTGACATTCCATAATTCTATACCCATCTACAAATTTTACATGTTCTCATTGCTGTTTCAGACCCAAGGAGAAGCAAGCATTAGCGGATCAGAAGAAAGCAAAGTTCAATCAGGCAGAAGGTGACCATCTCACGCTGCTAGCCGTGTACAACTCTTGGAAGAACAACAAGTTCTCCAACGCTTGGTGCTACGAAAACTTTGTCCAGATGCGCACACTCAAGAGGGCACAAGACGTGAGGAAGCAGCTCCTTGGCATTATGGACAGGTAAGGCTGTTTATAGTGTTGTGGATAGACTAAACCATTTCAAAATAGTCATATTAATAAACGATTATTTCAAGCACCCATCAACACCCGGGTTTGAATCCCAGACCAGGTAGTCAGGGTGCTCATGCTCAGCCTGGTCAATAAATGAGTACCTGGGAAAACCTGGGTAAACTGTGGCAATCCTAGACTTCATAGACTCAAAAGGCACCACAGCCACACAGCTATGGCATATGCACCCAACTTTACCAAAAAGGATGATGAACAGTTAAGTGGGCTGCATGCTGACTCCCCAGGCCCATGGATTCATAGTCAGGTGTGCTAATCACTATATATACCATGGATATTAATATATATTTTGACACTGCACAGTTCATTTTCATACCTCAGCTCGAGTAGTATATTTTTCCCGGTAAGTATTGATTGGAAGCACGTCTATGAATGGGTGAACATACTGTAACTTAATCATGACAAATTGACACACTTTTTCCCTCCCCGGCAGGCACAAGCTGGATGTGGTGACCTGCGGGAAAAATGTTGCTCGTGTACAGAAGACCATCTGCTCGGGCTTCTTCAGAAATGCATCCAAGAAGGACCCGCAGGAAGGCTACCGGACGCTGGTGGACTCCCAGGTGGTCTACATTCACCCGTCATCAGCTCTTTTCAACCGGCAGCCTGAATGGTAAGGATGTATTTTAATTTGTTAGTTCATTGTGTGCATCAGGATACTGGATCATCAAGGTACATAAGTTGATTAAAGAAGCTCCTCAAGATATGCAGTGAAGGCCATATAGCTCTGCCAGGGCTACAAGAGAGTGCTATAGTCCATTCAGCTGCATCCCTAACCGAGTAAGTAAGGGCACTGCTGATTGGCTGTCGGACGTCTCCATCGCCCATCACACTTGCTTAGGTTCAGAAGGTATGCATATTTCTTTACTTAGCTCATCTGTTACACAACACGGGTAAATTTTGTTGACAGTTGAGTGGTAATGGTACACCTTTAACATGATTATCAAGACTCAATAAGGTGTGAAAATAAAGTGTAATTATTCTCAGTTTTATACCCTACTGAGTTTGAAAATCATACTATAATTGTACAATCACTGCTTTATCCAATGATGTCAACAACATTTACTTATCTAGTGTAACAGATGAACTAAGTAAAGATACATGAATATTTTCTGCACCTATACCCTGGCTCATCTAAACGTGCGGTTGTGGGCGGGGTCAGCTGAAAGGTTCCCATTGTACAGCGGTGCTGCGTGTCTCCCAGCCCACGATGTAGAAATGTTCTAATTTCAGTAAGACCATGGCAAATATGATCAGCAAATATGCATACACATTTAATCTTAGTATTATAACATATGAAAGAACAGTTAACTTATTATGGATAAGATATTTTATAAGCATATAAAGAAACGTGGAATACATATTTTACAGCGGTGCTAAAAAAAAATGCTATACTTATTACTGAGTTTCCCTTTTGTTTTGGGATGTGTAAGTAGTTTCACAATTATGTTTAGATTGTATCGTGAAAGAATGTACGTTAAAATAAGCTGACATAAGTAAGAAAAAAATACATTCAAATCCTCATGGCAGCAAAGCCACAAGAGAGAGAGAGAGAGAGAGTCATCTATGTGGCTGGGGGGGCATGTGTCTGTGGGGTTTGTTAACATACTGTGGGGTGACATCCTATGGGGTCCTGTGGCGCATATATATATATATATATATATATATATATATATATATATATATATATATATATATATATATATATATATATATATATATATATATATATATATATATATATATTAAAAACATGGCAACAATGCTGTACTCTTGGATTATTCCTCACATGACACCTTTGAACCACACATTTAGCTGAGCCAGAGTAGGCTAGTGTGTCAGGCAACAGAGACGTCAGACAGCCCGCCACCAACAGCCGATCAATAATGTCCTTACTAACTCAGCTAGGAACTAGTAAACTAGGCACAATACCAACTAAGCCACCTAACCCTCTTACGAATAGAAAACTAATACTGGATGGCAGGAGGTACAGTAATCCTGTAGCAAAAAGTCAGTTCAAACCAACTGTTCCTTTGGCACCTACGCACCATTTGTGACACTGCACCTGATTGGTTGGCTTCCTCTCTCATCTCTCACTGATTGGTTGACTACTCTTGGCTCTCTTGGAGGTGACAGTCCCTCACACATGCTGTTGGTGTTACATGTTTTTAGAGTATTTAGCTGTCAATAAACAAAGTGTCAGATTGGCAACTACATGAGGCTGATTTGAGGCTTATTATCTACATAGTCCATGAACACCAATTCCAGGTACAGTAGAGCCCCATTTAGCGCGAGAATTAGGTGGATGAACACGGTCGCGCTAACTGAATTCACGCTAATTGAATAAAGTAACCAATATGAAAAAAAATATTTGGTGCACACGTGGGTCTGACTTTTGGGTTTGATAATTACTCAAAATAATCACTCACATTAAAAAACAACCCTACGATTGGCTGAGCTCTGAAAACACGCTTGTGATTCACTGGGAGTCCAATAACGTCATCGCCAGCGCTCACCCGGTCAGCGGCCTCGCTGCCTTAAGGCAGTATCACACTTGGACAACCGGCAAATCCAAATTTTCCGGGTGTGCGTCACACACGGCCAAGGTCACTTGCCTGTATCCACATCCACAATGTAAACAAAGCACTTGCCCTGTATCAACATGGCGTCGTCTGCTAAAGTAAGGGCTCTCGCGGTTTGTGTCGCGCATCATGGCGGCTTGGCGCAATTTTCAAAATTCAGTCGTTGTGGCTGCTCGCACTAACTGAGGCTTTCACGTTAATTTTTTTTCTTATTAATAGATCCTGCTGTGAGGTACTTGGGATGGGAAGGGCTGCATGGAGACTTGCCCAAAAAGACTCCCGGGGTGGGCGTTGTAGGTTAGGTGAGACAGCGGGCCTCTCCCTCCTTCCTTCCTGCTTATGCCCCTATTATTTGATTAACTGAAAACTTTTCCTTTCTTCTCAGGGTCGTTTACCATGAGTTGGTCCAGACAACCAAGGAGTACATGAGGGAGGTGACCACCATCGACCCCAAGTGGCTGGTGGAGTTTGCACCGTCTTTCTTCAAGCTCGGCGACCCCACCAAGCTCAGCAAGTACAAGAAGAACCAGAGACTGGAGCCTCTCTACAACAAGTACGAGGAACCCAACGCCTGGAGGATATCCCGAGTGCGGAGGAGGAGGAACTAAGGGTCACTGGGCTCAATTGTGTTCCTTTGCTATTCCATTTTCTCACCAACCTCTCATCTTCCCCCTGGGGGCTGGGTGGCTCTGTGGGTATGGAGCTCAACTCATGACCATAAGGTTATAAGCTTGATCCTAGCTCATTGCAGCTTCTTGGTGAGAGGCAGCACTCTTTAAACCCCAGCAGAGCTGTATGGTCTTTGCTGCCTGACTTGGGAGGAGGGTTTTTATTCACCTTCCACCTTTTACACAGTTAATGTGTTTTACTGTAAATTAAGACTGCAGAGTAGTCTATAATAATTACTGTGAAACTATTTATTGTAAAAACTATTAAACAAACTTTTGTATAATTTCTTGTTTAATTTCCTCTAAGTTGAGACTTGAAAAGCCCCTGGCATTGATACCATAACAGCTGAAATATGAAGAATGTGGGAAAGCCATCATCGTGCAATTGGTCACATGAAAAGAGAGAAGGGATGATTGTAACAGTTAAATAGGAATAAACTTCCTCAGCGTGCCACACCACACAACCAAATGGACTGCTTCTTGACTCATATTCTGCCACAAGTTAAGTTGTCTTAAATGTAAGAAATGTCTTTTCTTTAATACATCAAAACTTCAACTTTCAATAACAGCTTATGTATTTTATCATCACAACCCAGCTTCCCACCCTTCTTCAGGTACTTTTTAACTATCATTTTTAGCGCAAAGTTCTGTGGAAAGGTTTTAAATGAGGATGATGAAATTAACCAATAAGGATGTAGGTGATGAGCCAGGGGGTGTAATGGCCTGAGATGTAGACAATACTCCGGTGCCTGTGCAAATGTGGCACCTTTCAGCTAAACGCCAGTGTGTTCACCCCACATTTTGAGGGCCCAGGTTCACATCCCAGACAGATTATTGGGAAAACTAATCGTGAAGTTGATCAATTTCTCATATGCTTGGAAAAGTGTCATCCTTCTCATAACAAGGGATTTAAGGAAAGGGAGGGGATGTATGGACTAGATCACTGGACTGAAAATGATTGTTAAGAAACACATGAAGAAGCATAGGAAGCTGAATTGTGATGAGAAAATACATCAGTTATTATTGAGAGTTTTGATGTAACTTAAGAAAGCTGACATACATTATAATTAAAAGTTAACATTTGTGACAAGGAATATAAGGGTCAAATACAGTAGCCTATCTGCTTACATGACAAGAGATATGGAGAATAGACTTGAGGGAACATGGATAAAAACAACTGGAAGCAAACCAGAAAGGCTACTGAGGAGCTTTTAAATATAAATATAGAACCAGAAACCAAGAGTGTGGACATGTGAAGCAATGTATACTGAAAACATGCATTTATTTCCTTAGTTTACACGTGGAAAGTGCATTTGCTAGATACCAACAAATAGTCTAATTACCATTGTAGCTGCTGGGGAGAAGCTGATGATGGATGATTTTTAACATGTATCAACCAGCATGGGTATCCTACCTTACAAGTCCCCCTTGGTTGTTGTCCTGAAGAATCCTGTCCAGGGTCTCCTGCATCCGACCAACGTTCGTGCCACACACCAAGTCGAGTTTCTGGAAAAATATAAATCGTCAGAAGTATGAACCAGTGTGTCATGTTGATATTATATTAGTGAAATCTGCTTCCTTTTTACACAAAGTATGAAGGGTAAAGAGCAAGAGGTTAGATGCCCAGGAAAAACAAGATGCATAGCTTTATCAGCAGAAAAAATAAAGACAGAGGAGGAAATCAAAACTATGAAAATATAGAGAAAAGGTTAGAAAAAAGAGCAAAGAGAAAATGAGAAACAACTGATTTCCAAATACATGGCTCAGAAAATTCTATTAATGAGAAAAAAAACTGCAGGGTTCCTCCAAAAAGTAATCATGTAAAAGATAATTCAATAACAGGTAAGTCTTTAATTGCATCACACTTACTATTTGTGAAGGCTTCCGCAGCTATTAGCCATACACCTCAGTCTGGCTGGTGTAAGTTCCTCGCCGCTGAGATTCCAGGCCGTTGCACCATCACTGCCACTGCTTCTCTGACTAAGGGCACAAGGGAATGCCGTGTTGAGGTTGGGCCAGACATCAGCCAACCTTCACCAGGACACACACTGCCTCTTCCGATGAGTCTTCATGGCCACCTCTCACTCTTCCTTGCCACAGCCTGCCCACGGAAGCCTCACAGGACACGCCTTAACTTAAGATGACTGTTCTGTGTGCTTGGAGCCATTATATAGAGGGAAATAATTCCTCAGTGTTTGATAACTCAACCTTGTTAAGTCCCTCATCTCAGAATCAAAACTCTGGTGCAGGAAAATCAAAACTGAACTCCAACCTCCAGGCTCTACACCATTACAATGATGTATTTATAATTACTAATGTTTCTATCTTTGCTACACCCCTATTACTACCACAAAGAAATATCAAAATCATTCATATCATTTAAGAATTGACCAGTAAACAAGCTATCCAGTAAACAAGTTATCCTATAGGTCTTCAAAGGCAACTTTTAATATTATGAATAAGAAGCCACCTCGCTCATGTACCACTCAGAAATTTGGTCATGGCAATGAAGACTCTCAGGCACCAACGGTCATTATTATTGAACTGCTTCTTATTGAGAGTAAGACTAAACCCCAGCTTCATGCAGACCACTTAACCCGGTAGCAGCGGGGATCATGTTTCTTAATGGTCCTCTAAGCGAGAAAAATGAGAAAAAATCATCACTCACACAAACCATTTCATAATACAGTATATATCAAACCATTTGTGATCAGTTTATGCATCATCTATTTTGCGGGGTTTATATCATGGCACAAATTTGGCCCGTTGCTGCTACATGGTAAAGCCACAAATTTGGCCCGTCGCTGCTACTGGGTTAACAAAGGTTCATGAAATAAATGACTATTATAAATAAGACATAAAATTAGAAGTTCTCAAATTATAAGTCATTGAATATTGTAGTAGTGCTCCCCTTGGCTACTGTACCTTTGAAAACAGTCACCAACACCACCACTAGCCTGCCCAGACAACCTCCACCACCACCACCATCGCCACAAACTGTCAGTCTTCATGATAACTAAACACTTTTCACCTCATGAGCTCCCCTCTTAGTGACTTCTGCACATACCACTTAAATCCAACCCCAAGTGCTGTTCCCTTTCAATGATCTATAGATATTTTCATGCTAATTGCTTTTCCGAAATGGCCAACTGCACGACTCCACCCCTCCCATGTCCCTGCTGCACAAGACTTTCCACACTAGCATACCCCTATGCTGGTCAGTTCATAGAGTGAAGAGTTAACAAAAATTCTAACTCCTTCATCCCTTTCACTAGTAAATCTTGAAGCAGCCTTCCTTCACCAGTATTTCCTCCTTCCTACAACCTAAATGCTTTTATGAGGGGAGTATCGAGACACCTCTCCAACTGAATCCATCCCTCTATTTTGGAATCTCCTTCCAATCTGTCCATCTGCCTTTGCTGTAGAAAAATAAAATAAACAACCTCCTCTATGAGAGAATGGTATAGTTGTGTCCAGCAGGAGTGGAGAGAGACCATACACTGCTTGTGACTAGACTGATAATATATTACAGAACTATGCATGGAGGGTGAATAATGCCGGAAAGGAGAGAGAAGCATCCAAATAGATAACTTTATCTATGGAAATACAGATAACAACCACATATTCAAGCATTAGATTGGTAATGGAAAGAACAGCTGTCTCAAGTGGCTGTCTACACTTTATTCTCCTTCACTGGGAAGTCTTCATGGATGCAGAACTTAACAAAGGCACATGAAATGATTGACACAAAGTAGAAATGTTGGTCAACAGACAACCTAGCTTCTTTAGTACGCAACGTCACGCTTCACATCTTTTAAAATTTTATTTACAGTACACGTAGATTCGGACAATTATGAAATCAATCGTTACTTCTATGATTTGTTGGACCATGTATATCACTTGAGAAGGACAGCTAATCTATTCACTTAATGAAGTACAATAGAAATGTGGAACAGGATAGAGAAGGAATACTGTTGTGTGTAAAAGTATATACTTAGTGTCAGTCATAATGTAAACCTGAATATAGGATGATCCACATGACCTGAAAGAGAAGAAAAAATACATGAAACAAAGCTGCTCTCACCCTGTCATCACATCAAGCAACTTTTCCTTCATTACTACACTAACAAGCTGGGAAGTGTTGAGAATGTGAGAAGCTTAAAGAAAGGGGAAACACTCAAGAGAAAACATTACCAGTCACACAACTCTTACCAGAAAGCCAGCGAACGAGGTGACAAATCCTTCTTTCGTCAATTCCCACATACCCCCAAACTCCTCCTCGTCGATCCCCTGAAAACTTGAAGCGTAGAAGTAGACGAGAGCCGCGTTAATCACACAAAATCTGCCGGAGGGAAAGGAAGAGTAATGATGTGCAAAAATCTGCCAGAGGGAAAAACTGTAAACAATGCAACTTATCTATAAAAAGAATAATGATGTGAAAAAATCTGGAAGAGGGAAAGGATCCGTAAACACAATGTGACAAACCCTATGAAGATACTCTAAGCTTAACCTAACCTAACCTAACAAAACCACAAACAGTGACTATAAGTCTTGACTCAGAAAATTCATATATGCTTCCTTACTAATGAGACTTTCTATACAACAAAGTAAGGTCATTCTTTGTTGTTGATTTATACTGTAAGGTGCTGACTATCATGTGTCTGAAGATACCCTAAACTTAACCTAACCTAACAAAACCCCAAACGGTTACTTTAGGTCTTGACTCAGAAAATTCATATATGCTTCCTTATTAATGAGACTTTGTTTCTATACAACAAAGTGAGGTCATTCTTTGTTGATTTATACCATAAGGTGCTGGCTATCATGTGTTTGAAGATACCCAAAACTTAACCTAACCTAACCTAACAAAACCCCAAACAGTTAATATAGGTCTTGACTCAAAAAATTCATATATGCTTCCTTATTAATGAGACTTTCTATACAACAAAGTGAGGTCTTTCTTTGTTGATTTATACCATAAGGTGCTGGCTATCATGTGTTTGAAGATACCCTAAACTTAACCTAACAAAACCCCAAACAGTTACGAATGGTCTTGACTCAGAAAACTCATATATGCTTCCTTACTAATGAGACTTTCTATACAACAAAGTGAGGTCACTCTTTGTTGATTTATACTATAAGGTGCTGGCTATCATGTGTCTGATGATACCCTAAACTAAACCTAACTTAACCTAACAAAACCCCAAACTCATTCATATAAGCTTCCTTACTAATGAGACTTTCTATACAAAAAGCCTCCTTATTAATGAGACTTTCTATTAAAAAAAGTGAGGTCAGTCTCTGTTGATGTATACAATAAGGTGCTGGCAATAATGTGTTTGAAGATACCCTAAACTTAACCTAACCTAACAAAACCCTAAACAGTTTGGGAAGGCAGTTGCTGAGTGGTTAGCTGTTGCCTATTGTGTGTTTGAAGATACCCTAAACTTAACCTAACCTAACAAAACCCTAAACAGTTTGGGAAGGCAGTTGCTGAGTGGTTAGCTGTTGCCTATTGGTGTGTTTGAAGATACCCTAAACTTATCCTAGCCTAACAAAACTACAACCACATCATTTCCTGAACATGTCTTTTTTGTTCTATTTTTTTACTTAATTGCTTCCTCTACTGAAGAAAAAAATCATGGCTACCTAATGAATGAATACAGGCTTCTAACATTTATTGAATACTACAATCAGGAACAAAGTACAAATAATAAAATATGAAATTGCTAAGGTAATAAGTTTTTACAAGTATGATGTCGATTCTCATTCTTGGTGTAAGTGGAGAGAAAAGAGAAAAAAAGAAAAAGGTGTAAAGACAAACGATGGTGGTGATTATAGTGATTAGTGGTGATGATGGTGGTGACTTTAGTGATTAGTGGTGATGATGGTGGTGATTTTAGTGATTAGTGGTGATGATGATGGTGATTTTACTGATTAGTGGTGATGATGGTGGTGGTGTACATAGTAACACATAACACAGTGCCAATGAGAAATAGTGCAAGCAGGTAAAGGCAAGCCACTCACAAGAATAAGCCGACGAAGCCCTTGAGTGGGATGAAGCCCCACACGAGGCCCAGCGCTACTCCCAGCACCTGCCGCCCCCAGTAGATCACGTCCAAAAACTCATCCTGCCGGGAATTAAGAGAATCAGTATGACTAAGAGCATGAGGGAGAAATATTTGTGTATTTCCCTGTATGAGGCTTGACAGAAGCATAATTAAAAATATATAATACATATATAAAATAATATATAAATATATAAAAATATATAAAGAAAACAGAATAAGAATAAGAATATGAAGATGAAAAAGAAAATGAAGAAAAAGAAGATAGAAGAAGAAGATGAAGAAAAAGAAAAGATAGAAGAGAAGAAGATGAAGAAGAATGTGAAGATGAAAAAGATGAAAAAAGATGAAAGAAAAAGAAAAAGATGAAGAAAAAGGAAAAGATTGAAGAGAAGATGAAAAAGAATGAAGATGAAGAAAAAGGAAAAGCTAGAAGAGAAGATGAAAAAGAATATGAAGATGAAAAAGATGAAAAAGAAAAAGGAAAAGATAGAAGATGAAAAAGAAGATGAAGATGAAAAAGAAAAAGGAAAAGATAGAAGAGAAGATGAAAAAGAAGATGAAAAAGATGAAAAAGAGAAAAATGAAGAAAAAGGAAAAGATAGAGGAGAAGAAGATGAAAAAGAAAAAGGAAAAGATAGAAGAGAAGAAGATGAAAAAGAAGATGAAGATGAAAAAGATGAAAAAGAGAAAAATGAAAAAGGAAAAGATAGAGGAGAAAAAGATGAAAAAGAAAAAGATGAAGAAAAAGGAAAAGATAGAAGAGAAGAAGATGAAAAAGAATATGAAGATGAAAAAGATGAAGAAAAAAGAAAAGATAGAAGAGAAGATGAAAAAGAATAAGAAGATGAAAAAGAAAAAGATGAAGAATACGAAGAGGATAAAGAAGACGAAGATGAAGAAGAAGAAAACCGCTGGTCCTCCACGCTGAGCACAAACACCCAGGCCACACACACACACACACACAGGCACCCCCGGCGGCCTTCTCCGAGCCCTAACTTGTCGTCCTCGCACCTTGTCTGGCCAGTGTGAGTTGCTGGTGACGGCCCTGGTGATGACGGAGGCCAGGCAGTGGTCCTTGCTGGCGCCGTTCCGCTCCCCGCCTGCCTTGGTTCGGGACGTCATGCTGCAGGAGGCGGCCAACGCTTGAACTTGATGTCACACTCGCGGCCTCGGTCTGGGGCTCGGGCGCTGCTGACTGTCACCACCACCACGGACAGTCTCGGCCCAGGGACTGTCGGTTTTTAGTTATTTCATTCCCTCCTGAGTAAATTATCATTGAATATCATTTAGTAATTGTTGTAATGTTTTGTATGATTAGTTTCAATATGAGGACATTTCTCGTAATGAAGTTGGCTGCTGCTTTCATCGCATATTTTTTTCGTTTTTTTTTTCTTCCACTCTTCTTGTAAAACCACTTATATTAAAAGTCTTCCACTCAGAGTGTTCATTCTCTCTTAGCAAAATGAATTGAATTGAATTTGTTGTATCAAGACACCTTCAGGAAATGGCTCCTTCATGCGAGTCTCATTATTTTCCAGACACAGAATGGCTCCATCATCAGCCCTTTCTAATGTACTTCCTCTCCCTCTCCGATATGCTATAGTCTAATACATTCACTTCCGGCAAATGCTCTTCTTTTCTCTCTTCATACGAGCCTCTGCATGCCTTGAATTTGACAGTTCCTGGGTTGCCTCGATCTTACTTTAATGTTCATATTTAGTTTTTATACATTATTATATCTTTAACCTTTGTCTGTTTCCTAAGCTATGATGCTCGACTTCTCTCTGTTATTCCAAGCTATTTTTCTCCATATCTCTCTTTGCAGATTTCTTAGTAAGGCAACACCACCTTCTGAAGGAGATAGAAAATTCATGTAACAGCAAGGAGTGCCAAGAGAGGGTTCCTGTAGGCTCAGAATGGCTGTATCACCTTCCAGAGGGACAATAAATGATGAAACATATAACTTCAAGGGTTCCTGTAGGCTCAGAATGGCTATCACCTTCCAGAGGGGCAAAAAATGATAAATGTACAACTTCAAGGGTTCCTGTAGGCTCAGAATGGCTATCACCTTCCAGAGGAACAAAAAATGAAAAATGTACAACTTCAAGGGTTCCTGTAGGCTCAGAATGGCTGTATCATCTTCCAGAGGAACAAAAAATGATAAATGTACAACTCCAAGGGTTCCTGTAGGCTCAGAATGGCTGTATCATTTTCCAGAGGGACAAAAAATGAAAAATGTACTACTTCAAGGGTTCCTGTAGGCTCAGAATGGCTGTATCATCTTCCAGGGGGACAAAAAATTATAAAACGTATAACTCCAAGGGTTCCTGTAGGCTCAGAATGGCTATATCATCTTCCAGAGGGACAAAAAATGAAAAACGTACAACTCCAAATATCTTTTTATAACAAACATATCCAATTTTGAGTTTTCCACATCGGCAGGCAGGTGTGTATGGAGACTACCTACTCCACCTGCATACATTACTTCTATACACGGCGGCGGGATCAAATTGCGAGAGAAAATTACCAAACCAAAACTGGGGAAAAAAAAAAAGGTTTTGCTTCTGGAACTAAAAACATCGAGAGATTCTTCTTCTTTACTTTATAGGAGCAGTCTGAAGGCATGTTCTTATATATATTTCACTACGCCTTTCCTGTCTCCGTTAGTGTAGAAAATAAAAAATGTACAAATCATCCCTTCCTTAGGCCTACAGTAGCTATGAGGCAGCGGTTAGCTCTGCAACATACTCTAGTAATATATACATTCCTATATTAGAAAATGCTACAACTGCAGAAAATACATGATAGCTATTCCATGAGTATACAAATTCTAAGCCACTACAGCACTGCACGGGAACACAGGAAACTTTAAGGCAATGTTGTTTAAATGATGACAAAACGGCAGAGCTATATAATTCTCACAACACATACATGGAAACTGACTGACTCGGGTTGGCAATGGTTAATAATACATGAATACATAAACTATACATGTCACTGGGGCTTCATTCTGTTAATTAGGGTATGTTTATCAATTCTGTAAGCAACACTGTTTTTGGTACCCATTCTGTATCTGTCACTATTTTTGGTACCCATTCTCTATCTGTCACTATTTTTGGTACCCATTCTGAATCTGTCACTCTATTTTGGGTACCCAATCTGTATCTGTCACTATTTTTGGGTACCCATTCTGTATCTGTCACTCTATTTTTGGTACCCATTCTGAATCTGTCACTCTATTTTGGTACTCACTCTGAATCTGTCACTATTTTGGGTACCCATTCTGTATCTGTCACTATTTTGGGTACCCATTCTGTATCTGTCACTATTTTTGGTACCCATTCTCTATCTGTCACTATTTTTGGTACCCATTCTGAATCTCACTATTTTTGGTACCCATTCTGTATCTGTCACTATTTTTGGTACCCATTCTCTATCTGTCACTATTTTTGGTACCCATTCTCTATCTGTCACTATTTTTGGTACCCATTCTGTATCTGTCACTATTTTTGGTACCCATTCTGTATCTGTCACTATTTTTGGTACCCATTCTCTATCTGTCACTATTTTTGGTACCCATTCTCTATCTGTCACTATTTTTGGTACCCATTCTCTATCTGTCACTATTTTTGGTACCCATTCTGTATCTGTCACTATTTTTGGTACCCATTCTCTATCTGTCACTATTTTTGGTACCCATTCTGAATCTGCCACTCTATTTTTGGTACCCATTCTGAATCTCTCACTATTTTTGGTACCCATTCTGAATCTGTCACTATTTTTGGGTACCCATTCTGAATCTGTCACTCTATTTTTGGTACCCATTCTGAATCTGTCACTATTTTTGGTACCCATTCTGAATCTGTCACTCTATTTTTGATACCCATTCTGAATCTGTCACTCTATTTTGGGTACCCATTCCCTGTCACTCTATTTTTCATACCCATTCTGAATCTCTCACTATTTTTGGTACCCATTCTGAATCTGTCACTCTATTTTAGGTACCCATTCTGAATTTGTCACTCTATTTTTGGTACCCATTCTGTATGTCACTCTATTTTTGGTACCCATTCTGTACATCACTATATTTTTGGTACCCATTCTGTATCTGTCACTCTATTTTTGGTACCCATTCTGTATGTCACTCTATTTTTGGTACCCATTCTGAATCTGTCACTCTATTTTGGGGTACTCATTCTGTATCTGTCACTCTATTTTGGGGTACTCATTCTGAATCTGTCACTCTATTTTGGGGTACTCATTCTGTATCTGTCACTCTATTTTGGGGTACTCATTCTGTATCTGTCACTCTATTTTGGGGTACTCATTCTGTATCTGTCACTCTATTTTGGGGTACTCATTCTGAATCTGTCACTCTATTTTCATTCTGTATCTGTCACTCTATTTTGGGGTACTCATTCTGTATCTGTCACTCTATTTTGGGGTACTCATTCTGTATCTGTCACTCTATTTTGGGGTACTCATTCTGAATCTGTCACTCTATTTTGGGGTACTCATTCTGTATCTGTCACTATTTTGGGTACCCATTCTGTATCTGTCACTATATTTTTGGTACCCATTCTGTATGTCACTATTTTTGGTACCCATTCTGAATCTGTCGCTCTATTTTTGGTACCCATTCTGAATCTGTCACTCTATTTTTGGTACCCATTCTGTATTCATCACTTCATTTTTAGTACCCATTCTGTACTCATCACTCAACATAGTACCCGTTCTGTACCCGTTCTGTATTCACCACTCCAACTGGTACCCATTCAAGGATGAAATTACTCCGGAAAATGAAACTGAGGTACAAAATAAATACTACCAAAATACGTTCTATACTTATCAAACTATACCAGGAACTATATCTGGACAGTCTTGTATTTTCATTATTCTCATTTGGCAGTTCTTAATCATGATCTATATTCAGCCCCTGCTCTTCAACATCCTCATAGCAGACCTCTGGATACCTCATCACTCAAACCACCTCATCTATACCTCATCTGTGTTCATATCGGGTCATTGTTTTGGGGTTATATTCTTGTAACCAGTCGCTTTATATCGCTTCATAGGTCCTCCTCTCGATCCTCTCTTCTGCTTATTCACACATTTTTCTTTTCAATGGCTCACACTAACTTTCCTCACTGTACTACACTATCACACTAATATCTGAGTTTTAAGACTGATCTTCATCTTGATGCCACAGGTGACTTGAGATTTCTCACAAGTCAGGCCTTTGTTACGGCAGCTCCTGTGAAAAAGATCTGGATGCCCTTCTTTACGTCACACAGCAGCACTGGGGGGGTTCAAACTACTCAGGGGTTCACTTCCATGGAGTGACACCCTAACCCACAAGACCACAGCTCCCCTCACCTTAATCTTAATTGTACTGCTTTTCTTCATTTAACATCCTTATTTTCCCTCATATTAAAATTTAGTACACCTCTGGTTAAACGATGAGAGTGCTTTTCCTCCCTAAAACATGTAGTTATTGGAATGTTGCATATAAAACTGATAAACATACCCCATCATGTAATTACCCAAACTACTGAAGATGAGACGGGATGGCCTACGACATAACACAAAGCTACCTTAAAGAAGCATTACATCCCTGAACTGAGGAGAACATCGGACATCAATCTTGTTCACGTATTCTAAGAGGCTTGTTGCTCAGTGATTCCTTAATGCGTAATGCAACTCATGTATCACCTACGAGTGACGACGAGCAAGCATACACAAGGCAGAGGCTGGTGCTATGAGATGTATGAATTGTATGGAACTGATGACTACAAAATCTCCTTGTATGGATTCTGAATAGCTCTTACTCCCACATCCTCAGATGCTTTCGGCTCTCACAACAACTATTTCCAAAGGCCACAAAGGAGATTAGTCGGGTTCTCATGAGTATTTTCACATACATGGTGGGTATCGGGACTCCTCTCCTCCCGAAACTGACCTATCTTTCGGCCACTCCTCTGGACTCTATTGTAGGAGCAGTGAGTAGTGGGCTTTTTTTTTTCATTAGTTTCCTTTTTTTTTTTTACCTCTTGAATCGTCTCCTTTGCTGTAAAAAAAAAAGAAGAAGAAGAAGAAGAAGAAGCCTCATAAAACTACTCATGGACATACCCACAACCTCTACCAAAGCCTTACTGAATGTGGGTGTGAGAGCCCTGAAATGTTTGAAGATATGGGCTTCTGGTGGACCCCACAGCCCTTCACAAACTGACCTTCACTCAGGCACTGACAACATACAGATCACATGACAAGATATTCCAGTTCCGGCCTCTAATGTTTACTTCAAGAATAACAATAGAGCAAAAGTTCACCAGGTACATATAAGGAACCAGCTGCATGGATACTAAATTATTCTATATGATGATTAGACAGTTTAGTTCCCAGCTCATTGATGGCCCATTTGATGCTTCTTTTGTAAACAAGAAATAATAAAGGAAAAGTTCCCTACACATGATTTCTTTCAAGGGTACATGCTGAGAGAAGCCGACCAAATGGATACCTTCTGCTTTTTTAATGTTCTTTATTTGTTGATGCATGAGGGTGGCAGTGGTGCTGTGAGGAGGTTGGGGTGAGGTCTGCACCAAAAAATTTCTCTCACAGTTTCAATTACAAAAGTGAAGGAAACATCTTTGAGTGTGTGGAAAATGTACCTGCAAGCAATACTGCAAAGTGAGTCCTGCACCAAATGTTCAGCTCATTGTTTGTTCCCAGACTGCAGGAGTGTCAGTCCATGAATGGCTAAGACAGCAGTGACTGTGTGGAAAGTGTTCAGCCCAGGAAAAAGATGAAGGTTGAATTCATGTGAAGCTTAAGATGATATATCAGATTAGAAAAATAATATATATAATATATATATACAAAAGAAATTATTTTAGACCTAGTATAATGATGACAAAGGCTTAAGTAATATCAGAAATACTGATTTTAGAGAAAAAAAATATTGAGTGTTCGTTTTTATATTAATGATATTATGAAACGGTTTAGATGCGTTATCATGTAAGGTATGAAGCACAATCATGAGTGTTGGCAGCCTTGACAGGAACATGGTCAGAAATTTCTTGAAACTGATTATGTGTCAGTAAAATGTGATGGTAACATGTGCAGAATGATGCAGACAGAACACATACCACACTACTAACTAGGTTACTTAATCTCAACTTACAAATAGGAGATTATGAAAATTGTAAAAAAATTAGGCTTACAATAAAAGAACTGTCAGAAAAGATTCTTCAGGATAAAACAAAATAAATCACCCTGAATACTTTTGAAATCCCTTAGGCCTTCTGAGCAACACAGGTAAAACTTTAGAAAAAAAAAAGAATTGAAAAAAGGTCATTCATTTATTAACTCTTGTGAATGCTAAGAAAACAAAACAAAATTAATGTAACACAAATACCAAGAAGAGGAAAGAAAGATGAAAGTAAACAACAAGATTCCCTTTGTGACACAACGGCCAAACACATACAAGTTAATACAAGAATTATAGCTAGTAAGTTATGAGGTATTTCAAAACAAATGAATGTGTAACACAACAAGGCTCAGAAAACAATGAAGAATAAATAATAATCTAACAAGTGTTCATTAACCTGGGAGCAGCGCCGGGCCAAATTTGTGGCTTTACCGCGTACCAGCGACAAGCCAAATTTTTGCCTTGACATAGGTAAAGTTGGGGGCGTACGCTGTAGCAGAGCGTGGCCTCGGTGCTCATCTCCGTGACATTGGCCCTTGAGCCTGTGGTGGGAGGGTGCCCATTACCCCGGGACACAGGGCCAGTGTGACATCCGGGTTACCACAGTTTATCTTCCCCAGGTTTACCCAGGTACCCATTTATTGACCAGCCCGAAAGGGAGGATGAACAGCTGGGTGAGCTGCACGCCGACTGCCCGGGCCGGGATTCGAACCTGGGCCCATGGAGCAGTGGCCAGGCACGCTGACCACTAGACCACAGAGGCGTCTATAGATAACCTTTACATAACCACCCCAAAAATAGAGGATGCATAAACTGATTACAAATGCGTTGATATCTATTACATAATAATTTGCGTGAGTGATGATTTTTTCTCATTAATTCGCTCAGAGGGACCTTTGAGAAACATAATCCCCGCAGCTACCGAGTTAAGAGCACACAATGGCTACAACACGTCTCACTCCAGCTGTGTTGCCTCAAAACAATGCCGACGCCACAAACATTATGCAGCGAAAGTTTGAACATTTGAGGAAACACAGGGAAGTAAGTACACCCCATCTGACTAGTGTTATTCATCGCCTTCTGTCCTCCGAGATGTGAAAAAGTAGAGCCTTCCCATACCATGAAGTGTGTATGATGTTAGTATAATGATGGTGATGTTTATAGTACCATACTTTACTTGATGCTACAAAAAATGGCAATTCTGTAAGATCTAACACCTACATATGTACACACACACACACACACACACACACAGTCACCTACACACACGCTTACATGATTAATTAGTCTGGATGAGTGAGGTGGCGCTGTGCTCATCCTTGTATACTAAGTGTCTATAGTTGTGTGATGTGGAAGTGTCTTTACCTAACAGAGCGACGGCTGACACTTCTGTTGGTGGCTCTTGAAGTAGGACCTTTTGACGAAGACTCTCCAGCAGTTGTCGCAGGGAAACGCTGGCTTGCAGGGATGTGACACGAGGAGATGCCGCATCATGGCCACATCCTCAAACTTCTGGGGTAAGTGTGGGCAGTACGGACACCTGTAGGGAGGGAGGAAGATGCTTAAAGCTAATAAAGGTTCCTCTTGTGATGCTTAACCCATATAATCAGCTTCATGAACTTCCACTCATTGCGACTTTGAAGAAAACTAAAAAGATGTGTTCCTGATGATCCTGATAAAAATAACTCAAATAGCACTCTTTGTAAAGCCTAAAGAGCAATATAAGGGTAAGTTAATCTATAAAAACAACTGATCTATATACGACTAACATTGTAAGGTAACTAAACATCTACTTTTTAGCAGGCTTTTTTCTACATCTTTTTCCTTGAGCTGTCTCCTTTACTAAAACGAAAAAGTGTTCGTTCTTTTTTTACTTTCCGACTCTCAGGTTCATAATATTATCTATATATGACTAACATTGTAAGGTAACTAAACACCTACTTTTTAGCAGGCTTTCCTTCTTCATCTTTTTTCCTTGAGCTGTCTCCTTTACTAAAAAGAAATAGCGTTTGTTCTTTTTTTACTTTCCGACTGTCAGGTCCATATTATTATTACCGAGCTCCCTCTACTGCTATTTCCCAAGGCCACATGGAAGACCAACCAGGTTTTCATGGGTGACTTTTCCCATTCAATTTATTTATTAGTTTCCTTTTTTGTGTGCCCTTGAGCTGTTTCCTTTGTTGTAGAGGCTGTGTAAAACTATCACCAGGATCACAAAACAGCCCGTGAGAATCCTGACAACTTCCACGAGAGGCTTTTCAAACATGTCAACTGAGGGGCCAATACGTTTAAAAGCATGGACTGTCTGCCTCACCTTCCCGGCACAGCTGTTGTATCCGTGAGGTTCTCCATCGGGCTCTGTCTCTCCGTGTTGTCAACTGGCGGCACTGGCGACGGCTCTGCTATGGAGGAGAAGTCTTCAGTCCTCTCGTCTATGCTTGAGTCTTTCTGCACACCCGCCATGGCAGCAAACCCGCCAACGCTCTCCCCTGAGTCTCTCCTCGTTCGTTCACTTTCCTGAGTCTCTTCCAGTAGTGGGTCCGAGTTGTCATTTATTCCTTTGATTGGCTTGTCGTTGAAGAGGGTGTTGTCGCAGTCGGGTTCTTCCTTTATGAGGGACAAGGGGTTCAGGGTGGCTGTGGGCTCAGTGGAGGACGACCTTGAGGAATGACCTTCACCTGAAAAAATCAAAGTAAAGAAATTATTAAGCTGTAAATACATAGAAACCCTGAAACCTCTTATAGAAGGTAAGGCAAAGGTAAAGTTTGAGACATATCCTGTAGCTGTATGTGGCTGCAGTGCTCAAGTCATCACACTGTCCCTTGAGCTTGTGGTAGAGACATCCAGGTTACCACAGTTTCCCTTCCCAAAGTTCCTCAGGTACCCATTTATCAACCAGCTAGAAAGAGAGGATGAACAGCTGGGTGGGCTGCATGCCGACTGCCAAGGCCGGGATTTGGACCCAGGCCCATGGATGCATAGCTAGGCACACTAACCAAGCAACGAGTGCAAATTGGTTGTTTGGTTTAGATCTCCAGTATATTTTAACCCGGTAGCTGCGGGGATCATGTTTCTTAATGGTCCCTCTAAGCGAGAAAAATGTGAAAAAAATCATCACTCACACAAACCATTTCATAATACGTATATATCAAAGCATTTGTGATCAGCTTATGTATCATCTATTTTGGGGGGGTTATATCATGGCACAAATTTGGCCCGTCACTGCTACAAGGTAAAGCCACAAATTTGGCCCGTCGCTGCTACCAGGTTAATGTAGGTTAGATGTTTATAATCAATGTGGAGGACAAACTGTGAATAACTAAAATCTTAGGAGCTGCCATACATGAACAGAGAGGTTCCTTGTAAAAAAATATATACTCGAACATCTTTGAGCATAACTTACCAGAGAGCCTTCGCACTTTGCTCGGGGGCGGCGACGGTTCCTTCTTGGTTCTCTTCGTCCCCACCAGCCGCTCAAAGTCCCCGATGGTGAAGCCGGAGCTGTAGGAGTTCTGCGTCACGTTCCCTCGGCTGGACGTGCACTTGTGGCCCTCACACAGCGACGCGATCTCCAGTAGCTCCGCCGTCCTCATGAACGACTCAAGCTCCGAGGCATCCACCGTGGCCTCACCCCTGAAATATCAAGTGAGTTTTCTATGTATTTTGAGAGGCACCATACTTGCTTTCTTGAGCCTAATCTTTATTGTCTTAGCCTTTACACACATTCATTTTTTATTTTTTTATTTTTACAGCCAAAGAAACAGCTCAAGGGCAACAAAAAAGGTGTAAAAAAAAAACCACTAATCGCTAATTTCTTTTTCTTTCGAGGTTTTTTTTTCTTAGGTTTTGGCAGGTTTCTCTTTTAGTTTTGAGCCTATGTAGTGCGGCGACTATGCCTGATGAACAAGCCTCCCATGACCCACTTAGCCATTACACCTAAACCTAAGCTTCCTTGTCTTACCCTTTACTGAAGTTCATATTGCCACTTCTATTTTAAGTTTTGACTGATTTCTGTATTGTTTTGTAAGGCTCCATACTGGCTTGCTTTAATTAACTCTTCTCTGTCTTAGCCTTTAGTAATGTTCATATGGGACCACTGTTTTATGGAGGCTTTTGCTTGAGGTTTAAAATTAGGTACAGGTAAAGTTGGGGGCATACGCTATAGCTGCACATGGCCTCAGCGCTCATCTCTGTCACCCCCTTCCCCCAGCATCCACCCCAAACCGCAACTGGCACACCCTTCCATCCATCCCTTACCCTCTTTTTTTCCCCATTCCACATCACCCCACCCTCACCTAACCCATCACCCCTCTCTTCCACACCATTTTCCTCTCCTCCCCTTCCTTCCTTACCCTACCATCCATCCCTTACATACCCACTTCTTTTCCCTTCCCACATCACCCCTCACCTCCCCCTTCCCCCAGCATCCACCCCACACCACAACTGGCCCTGCGAATCATTAAGAGAGTAAGGGATGGGGAAGGGTTCGTTAAGTGTGCATACTTACGTGTATATGAAGTGGATGATGTTGCGCAGCTCGGCGAACTTAATGTCTCGCAGGACCACGACGCTCTGCACCGATATGTCACGACTCAAGACCTGCCTGAAGTACGGGCTGGCCAGGCACAACACAATCTGTCGAGAGATGGAAAAAATAATGAAGAAACTCAGGAATTATTATGGCACTGTACTTGCTCCTGCTTATTCATGGTATTGTGTGTTATGTTTGGTTACATTATGTTGTGGTGTTGTGTGCTTAAGTTGTATATCATGTTGTTCCAGGTTGTTGGTAAACTTAACTTTCACTACAGCCACATTACCCCATTTGCTTCCATCAACTAGCAGATTAACATAGTAGCAGCGGTGGGCCAAATTTGTGACTTTACTGTGTACGAGCGGCGGCCAAATTTTTGCCATGACATAAACCCAAAAAAATATATGATGCATAAACTGATCATAAATGTGTTGATATATATTATGAAATGGTTTGCGTGAGTGATGATTTTTTTCTCATTTTTCTCGCTTAGAGGGGCAGCTATCAGGTTAAAAACATTGCACGAGAAGGGATAGGAAAACATACTGTGTAACAGCATTATGTGAGGAAGTTGAAGCTTATATGTGAACAGCCAACAAGTCATAAGGTTGCAGCAGAAAGACTGAAAGGGAAGAAGATGCCATGGGCGTCCGCAGAAAAAAATGCAGGGGGGGGCAATGTTGTCCTGACTCCTGAGATTGCTGTCCTGGGGGGGGGGGAGGAGGGGAGGTGTCCCCCTCCCTGGAAAAAATTTTTGCTCAGGAAAGAGCTTAGATGCAAATGGTGGGCACTTTTTCATCTGACAGAGTTTCAGTTACATTTTTTCCGTAGAAAAAATTGAAGAAAAACAAATATTTCGAAAAATTATTTTACAACAACTACATTATTCTATCAATTAACTCTACATGAACCAATCAGACTGGGAGATGTTCAGAGCTCAGGCATGTCTGATACAAACAGGCATCGACATAGAAGTAACAGAGTCTGTTCTTTTTTTTTCTATTTTATTAACAAAACAAACTACAACAACTGGAACAGCAGACAAAAACCAGTCACAGAGTCAGACGTCCAGACAGCAGCATCAGCTGAGGTGTGCAGCAGGAACCTCAGTATTCCTCATCTGTCTGAAGATCATTGCAAAGTACTCAGCGATGCTGGCTGCTGACAACACAACACAGCAGCAGGACATGGAGACATGGGGAGTCCAAGATCACATCAACCTGTTGAAGAAGACTTCCAAGCTCACCGGGATGGTGCAGACCGTGTGTTCTCAGAAGATGTCATCCTGAGGTGAAAACCTTGGCAGAAGAACTTGCAGACTTGACTACTATGCCCTGAGCGATGTGACGCTAGGTCCCACGGTCGAATGTAGGAGGCTCCATGGAGGAGTACTATCACACCATCTATGTCCCATACATGGATTCCTTGATCCAGTCTCTGTCATCCTGGAGGAAAAGTTGCTTTGGTTGGTGAAATAACCATATTTTCACATTTTTACTACCATCGAGAGAAATGCAGCAAAAAGGAAAGAGGTGAATTCAAGCATCGTTTCATCTGTCAAGGAAATGTATGGCATTGACAACCTTGAAGAAGCTCTAACATGGTATGAATGGTGAAAGTAGTGGTGAAAGTATTTCATATTTTTTCACATACTCGCATCAGAGAAATGCATGCAACAAAGAGGTGAATTCAAGCACATACATTCATCTGTCTCAAGGAAATGGTATGGCATTGACAAACCTGAAGAAAAGCTCTAACATGGTATGATGTGCAGAAGCATAAGCCAGTGGATGGCAACTCACTGAGTATGATCGAGCTGGTGAAGCAGCTCCCTCTCCCTGCTGTGCGCAAGGGCTATCCTCATTGCACTGACTCTGCCTGCAACATCATGTACTGTGGAAAGGTCCTTCAGCGCACCGCGAGGTGAAGACCTGGTTAAGATCAACGATGAGTGCTCACGTCCTGTCCGGTCTCTGCTGTGCTAAGTGTCCACCGACAAAAGTGAACAGCCAGAAGACCGAGCTAATGAACAGGGTCATTGACAAGTTCGGAAGAGATCCTCGGCGGCTCCAGTTCCTGTTCCGAGAGTAATAACCTGGCCTAGCTGAGTGAACTGTTGAGTAATCTTTGTTTTTTTATTCATTTTGCATTTTCCAAGTAATTTTTTCAAAATTTTCAATTTGTGTTCCGAGAGTAGTAATCTACTCTAACTGAATGAACTGGTGAGAAATGTTCTTTTATTCATTTTGTATTTTCCATGTAATTTTTTCAATTTTTTTATTTTCCAGGGGGGGGCAAATGCCCCCCCTTGCCCCCCCCTGCGGACGCCCATGGAAGATGCTTATCATCAAACTTAAAGTCAACAGAATATGTATAAATCATGAGGTTGCAGCAGGAAGACTAGAAGGGAAGGGGAGTTTATTTTCAAACCTACAGTGAAAAGAGAACAGGACACAAAGGTGCACCAGTTGGACGAGAGGGGAAGGGGAAGCTTATCTTCAAACCTACAGTGAAAAGAGAACAGGACATGAAGTTGCAGCAAAAAGACCAAAGGGAAAGGGAAGCTTTTTATCAAACCTAATGTGAACAGAGTATAGGTTAAGGGGCTACAGCAGGCAATCTAGAAGCTTTTATTATGATCAAAACCAATTAGAACAAAGAATAGGTCATGAGGTTATGGCAGGAAGGCTAGAGGTAGAAGGGAAGGGGAACTCAATATCAAAACTAGTATGAACAGAGAATAGGGTATGATGTTACAGCAGAAAGACTAGATGGAAAAGGGAACTTATTATCAGGGGTGTGGAGTCGGAGTTAAAATTTTCCGACTCCAACTCCGGGAAATTTTAAAATTGCGACTCCGGCTCCGACTCCGGCCCCCATGCCCCTCCCCCTCTATTGCTAATCTATTTTTTTTCTTTTGTTTTTAGATGCTGCCTGTAGTGCCGGTAGACTCTCTTGAGGTCATTTTTCTTACGTGTATTTACATCCACATAACGTGTATGCTATATAGACAACATCCAGATAATGTAAAAGAAAAAAAATTCACAACTACATTACACGATAAATGATTACGATAAGGAGTCAGAGTCGGGGGTATTTTTACCGACTCCAACTCCGGCCAAAAGTAGCCGACTGCACCAACTCCACACCCCTGGTTATCATCATAAGCAATGTGAATGAGGTATAGGTTACGAGGTTACAGCAAGAGTGGAAGGTTCATCTTACTCTGTGTGCCCTCAGACTCTGGCCCTCAGCCGTGAGTGTGACATCCGTGAAGGTCTCGTCTCGCATCAACTGGTCCAGCACCGTCGAGCAATGCGTCTCCTTCTTCAAGAGGTACGGCCCAACCAAGCCTGAGGTGCTGGCGGTAGGTGAGGTCCTCGTCTGACTGTCTGTGGCCAGCGGGTCGTCAGCATCTGTGGGAGGCAAGACCAGTGAATACTCAAGGCTAGGAAGGTTCTTTAGGATGACACACTAGACAATGAACACTCAAGGCTCAGAAGGTTCTTTAGGAGGATACACAGGATAATGAACACTTAAGAGAAGGAAGGTTTTTAGGATGGTTCACAAGATAATGAACACTCAAGGCTCAGAAGGTTCTTTAGGAGGATACACAAGATAATGAACACTCATGAGAAGGAAGGTTTTTAGGATGGTTCACAAGATAATGAACACTCGTGGGAAGGTTCTCTAGGATGGTAAACAAGACAAGGAACACAAAAGCCATGGAAGGTTGGATACACAGGACAATGAACACTTAAGAATGATGTACCTATGTATGGTGTGTCTTACCTCCCTACACCCCTTCTATATTTACTCACAGACGTACCCAGAAACACCTTTTTATAGTGCCCCCTAAACATACCGATTTAAACTTTATTTTTATGAGGAACAAGTTTTCAAAGTATATCTGTGCGTTCCCTTAGAGTTCCCAGGCTTTGGTATATATTCGTTCTCCCTTCAACCCATCAATCCATCACATTCCCTTTAAATTTGGGTTCAGGATTGTTGTCTGAGACGCTATATTTGAAGGCATAACACATCTGATCACTTTATACGCTCTCCCTTCAACCCATCACATTCCCTTTAATTTGGGTTCCGGCTTGGTCACTGAGATGTTATATTTGAAGGCATAAAACATCAGATCACTTTATACGCTCTTCCTTCAACCTATCATTCCATCACATTCCTCTTAATCTGGGTTCAGGATTGATGTCTGAGATAATATATTTGAAGGCTTAAAACATTCTATCACTTTCTACGCTCTCCCGTGAACCCAACATTCCATCACATTCCCTTTAAATTGGGTTCAGGATTGTTGTCTGAGATCCTATATTTGAAGGCATAAGGCATCCTATCACTTTATATGCTGTCCCTTCAACCTATCATTCTATCCCATTCCTCTTAATCTGGGTTCAGGCTTGGTCTTATTAGAGATGCTATATTTGAAGGCATAAGGCATCCTATCACTTTATATGCTGGCCCTTCAACCCATCATTCCATCACATTCCCCTTTATTTAGGTTCAGAATTGATGTTTGAGGTAATATATTTGAAGGCATAAAACATTCCATCACATTCCCCTAAATCTGGGTTCCGGATTGAGGTCTGAGATCCTATATTTGAAGGCTTAAAACATCTAGTCACCGTCAGTTAGAATTACAGGAACACCGGTTAACTACAGCTTACATTTATTCTCTTCAGTCTTCCCTTCCTTCCTTCTTTCCTCTGCGCCTCATTCCTTCATCTACTCCATATTAGACCATTCCTTCTCCTCATTCTTCTCTTCCCTTCCCTTTCCTGTATAGTATTACCCAATGCTTGTTTGTCGGTGCGAGGTATTCGGTTTACATTTATCTTATCTCTCACCAAGTGCCTCATTATTTAGATTCTGCCCGAGGGTTGGATCTGCACTAACAGCTCATTAAGTTATTACACAAGGGATGTTTGTTTGGGCGAAGTAATGTCACGGTACAGTTATATAACCCGTCATCAGAGTGCCTCGTATTGCCTAAGATGGTGGAACGTATTTTCAGACGCTTTGGGGCCGCTTTCACCGTCATTTTGTTTGTTTTGATCGTTACCAATGGCTGTTATCGCCGCTATAGTATTTCCAAGCACCTTACCACACATTCTCAACAGCTCTCCCTTCCTCTGCAGCCGCCACTACCCCATCAGCCAGTTTCATGTGGAAAATTATAGCGTCAATTGCCGTCATTGGTAACGATCAAAACAAAGTGACTGAAAGTGGCCCTTATTAGTCTCACTACAACTATTTTCAGAAGCCACAAAGGGTTCTCACGAGTGTTTCTTTCACACTCGTGGTACAGCAAAAGCCTTAAACTACACATGAAAGTACCCACAACAACCTCTTCGAAAGCCCTAATGTACGTTATATACCACAACTTCGGATCCCTCGTATATAACGGATTTTGGGATATAACGTCACTCCCTTCCCCAAAATGGTTCGTTAAGGTGCACGAAGTATCTCTGCCTCCGTCCTAAGCTTCTGTGTCCTCAAAGTTCAAGCCTATTATCGTAAATCAGATTGCGTTGTGATGATTAGAGGGGGCGGGGGTTAATGTTAATGGGTGGGTGGTTAATGGAAGTGGGTGGGTTTCGAAAAGGGGTCATGTGGGTGTTGAATAAGGGGTAAATGGGGTCAGTAAATTGTGTGGTGATGGTTAGAGGAGGCGGGGGTTAATGGTAATGGGGGGGGGTAATAGGAGTGGGTGGGTTTTGGAAATGGGTCATGTGGGGTGTTGAATATTGGGTAAATGGGGTCAGTAAATTGCGTGGTGATTGTTAGAGGGAGCGGGGGTTAATGGTAATGGGTGGGGGGTTAATGGGATTGGGTTGGTTTCGGAAATGGGTCATGTGTGGTGTTGAATAAGGGGTAAATGGGGTCAGTAAATAGCGTGGTGATGGTTAGAGGGGGCGGGGGTTAATGTTAATGGGTGGGCGTTAATGGGAGTGGGTGGATTTGGGAAATGGGTCATGTGGGGTGTTGAATAATGGGTAAATGGGGTCAGTAAATTGCGTGGTGATTGTTAGAGGGAGCGGGGGTTAATGTTAATGGGTGGGGGGTTAATGGGATTGGGTTGGTTTCGGAAATGGGTCATGTGTGGTGTTGAATAAGGGGTAAATGGGGTCAGTAAATAGCGTGGTGATGGTTAGAGGGGGCGGGGGTTAATGTTAATGGGTGGGCGTTAATGGGAGTGGGTGGATTTGGGAAATGGGTCATGTGGGGTGTTGAATAATGGGTAAATGGGGTCAGTAAATTGTGTGGTGATGGTTAGAGGGGGTGGGGGTTAATGGTAATGGGAGTGGGTGGGTTTCGGAAATGGGTCATGTGAGGTGTTGAATAAGGGGTAAATGGGGTCAGCAAATTGGGCGGGGGTTAATCGATACAGTCTGACCTTTAAATTTCCACTTGACTCCTTCCTTTCCACAATCAGTCAACTTCGTGCATTCAGACTCTCCTCCCTCACCCTTCCTCCGCCTGTCCTCCTCCACTCTCCGCTGGCTCTTACCTCTTACGTAAGGCGGACAGAAAAATCGATCCTCCAGCCGCTTCTTCCTCGCCTCAGACCGAAGTGCTCCCGTTTTGTTTTGTGTTTGTTTATAATGGAGTCAAGATTGTTTGTGTGTCGTGTACCTTTCATGTTTGTATCACTCTTTTTTATGGTAAATGATGCAGCTCAAGGGCACAAAATAAAGGGGTGGGGATTCATACGTGGCTGGTTACTTAAAATGCGTCTAGTTTTGGCATACACGATTTCATTGGGCAAAGAGAGAGAGAGAGAGAGAGAGAGAGAGAGAGAGTGTGTGTGTGTGTGGGTGTGTGTGTGTGTGTCGGCTTAATTTCCGTGCCGTTTTCCTCCCCCCCCCCCCCCACAACCTATATAGTCAGAAACAACAAACGAAAGGCAGACACATTTCCAGGTCGTTCAAATCCTCATCCTTTCGTTTCAGACATGACACGAAAATACGTAATATGAGCCCCTGAACGTAACCTAACTTGACCTAACCTAACCAACCTATGCAGTTAGAAACAACAAATGAAAGACACACATTTCCCGGTCATTCTAATCGTCATCCTTTCGTTCCAGACATGACACGCACGAAAATACGTAATACAGGTACTTACTAACCTAACTTGACCTAACCTAACCAACCTATTAAGTCAGGTACATTAAACAAAAGACACACATTTCCAGGTCGTTCAAATCATCATCGCTTCCCCCCCGATATGACACGCACGAAAATATGCAACACGGGTCCCTGAACGTAACCTAACTTGACCTAACCTAACTAACCTATACAGTCAGGAACAACAAACGAAAGGCAGACACATTTCCAGGTCGTTCAAATCCTCATCCCTTCCCCCCCGATATGACACGCACGAAAATATGCAACACCGGTCCCTGAACGTAACCTAGCGACCTAATCTAACTAACCTATACAGTCAGGAACAACAAACGAAAGGCAGACACATTTCCAGGTCGTTCAAATCATCATCGCTTCCCCCCACGATATGACACGCACGAAAATAAGCAACACGGGCCCCTGAACGTAACCTAACTTGACCTAACCTAACCAACCTATACAGTCAGGAACAACAAACGAAAGGCTGACACATTTCCCGGTCGTTCAAATCCTCATCCCTTCCCCCCGATATGACACGCACGAAAATATGCAACACGGGCCCCTGAACGTAACCTAACTTGACCTAACCTAACCAACCTATACAGTCAGGAACAACAAACGAAAGGCAGACACATTTCCCGGTCGTTCTAATCGTCATCCCTTCGTCCCAGATTCCACACACTCGAAAATAAGCAACACGGGCCCCTGAACGTAACCTAACTTGACCTAACCTAACCAACCTATACAGTCAGGAACAACAAACGAAAGGCAGACACATTTCCCGGTCGTTCTAATCGTCATCCCTTCGTCCCAGATTCCACACACTCGAAATACGTAATACAAGCACTTAACCTAACCTAACCTAACCGACCTATTACATAAGAAACATCAAAGGACAGGCAGACACTTATTTTTTCCTTATCGTTCAAGTCATCATCCCCAAACGTAATCCTTTAATGCACACGAAAATGGACAATATGAGCATTTAAATGACCTAACTTCACTTTGATATAAATTTACTCGTCAGATGTCACGCCGTAAAAGCCAACTAGCCTAATAAATAAACGATACGAGGGTGATATTACGAGAGAGAGAGAGAGAGAGAGAGAGAGAGAGAGAGAGAGAGAGGATCAAAGACACACACAGCATTACTAAGAGCCAATACAGTGTTACCAACCCACGAACAAGACAGCAGGGGTGATGGCCGTGGTGAGGACGGTGTGCGTGGCGGTGGTGGCGTGCGTGAGGGAGAGGGCGGCGGCGGGCTCGCTCGTGGGGGTGGGGGAGGAGGGGGTGTCCGGCATCCCCACCTCGTACAAGAACCGTCGATGTTTTCTGCTCCTGAAGGCCCAAAACATCGAACTCATTCAACACTTCGGCATGGCTCAAAACTTCGAACTGGTGAACTTGATATCAACATAAAACCTAACACAACTTTTCAAAACACATCGAACTGACTCAAAACATCGGACTGACTCAAGACATCGAACTTGACTCAAAACATCGAACTGACTCAAAACAGACTTCTTCAAAACCACAACTCTCTTCAAAACACCAAACTTGACTCAAAACATCGAACTTGACTCAAAACATCGAACTTGATTAAAAAACAGCGACTTATTCAAAACCTCGACATGACTAAACAACAAACTGACTCCAAACATCGAACTCGACACTGAACTTGACTCAAAACATCGAACTTGACTTAAAACACCGAACTTACTAAAAACGACTTACTTTATTTAAACTTACCCTTAACTTAATATAAACTTGACTTAACTGAACTTGGCTCAAAGATCGAACTTGACTCAAAACATCGAAGTAACTTAAAACATCGAACTTGACTCATAACATCAAACTTGACTCAAAACATCGAACTTGACTCAAAACATCGAACTTGACTCAAAACATCGAACTTGACTCAAAACATCGAACTTGACTCAAAACATCGAACTTGACTCAAAACATCGAACTGACTCAAAACATCGAACTTGACTCAGAACATCGAAATGACTCAAAACATCGAAGTGACTCAAAGCATCGAACTTGACTCAAAACATCGAACTTGACTCAAAACATCGAACTTGACTCAAAACATCGAACTTGACTCAAAACATCGAACTTGACTCAAAACATCGAACTTGACTCAAAACATCGAACTTGACTCAAAACTGCGACTTCTTCAAAACCTCGACTTGATTAAACAATGAACTGAATCAAAACACCAACCTTGACTCAAAACAGCAGGCTCAAAACATCAAACTTGACTTTATACACCGAACTTATCAAAAACGACTTACTTTATTTAAATTTGACCTTAGCCTAATATAAACTTAACCGAAGTTGATTCAAACATTGTACTGACTCAAAACCATTGAACTTGACTCAAAACATTGAACTTGAATCAAAACATCAAACTTGACTCAAAACATCGAACTGACTCACAATTTATTATATCGAAATAAGTCTTAGGACAGAGCACTGCGTGTTTAATAAAGTGATAAGTATTGGAAATCGATTATCACAAATGTATTACTTCAAAAACGCACCAGTACCTTTGATAACATTTGTTTCTTAGATAGCATATGCGATTTTGATACTTTGTGTGAAAAATATCGAACTTGACTCAAAACATTAAACGATTCAAAACATCGAACTTGATTCAAAACATCGAACTTGACTCAAAACACCGGTGACCCAAAACATCGAACTTGACTCAGAACATCGAACTTGACTCAAAACATCGAAGTGACTCAAAACATCGAACTTGACTCAAAACATCGAACTTGACTCAATACATCAAACTTGACTCAATACATCAAACTGACTCATAACAACGAACTGACTTAAAACTTCAAACTTGACTCAAAACATCGAACTTGACTCAAAACCTCGAACTGACTCAAAACTTCAAACTTGACTCAAAACCTCGAACTTAACTCAAAACCTCAAACTTGACCCAAAACCTCAAACTTGACTCAAAACATCAGTTGATAATACACTGAGGCTGAAAATAAGCGGCAATACAAAGAGGTGATGCTGTATCGACAACCACTTTTATGAGGGCCACAAACTTTCTCACTCTATTAATCTATATTCCGTTACTTATTGCAGGTTTCAAGACACAGAAGTACTTGTAATATGCAATGAGACACAAACACTTTCTTCTTCATTATGCTAATTTGTAACGATAACATCAATATATGAATAAGTAAAACTCTTTGCAACTTCCTTCTTTGCTGTAGTTTTTTGGCAGCATTAAAATCAATCAATTAATCTGTCAAATTCCATCAAACTTCCTTATTTTCTGTACTTCTTTTTCAGTTATAGAGTCAATGAACCAATCTATCAAACTCAAGCCAACCACCTTCTTTACAACACAAACCAAAATGACCAACCAATCAATCAATCAACTTTTATCAATCACAAACTTTTCTTCCACTGTACTAAGACACTCGTATTTGAACACTTTCCTACGCGCCTTCTCAACTATCACAGAAGCGACGACACAAGAACTACAAAACCACAAGCTCCTCTTCCACTGGACTGAGACACACTTCTATTTCACACTTCTAATCAACCGAGGCACACTATATACACTCCTCCAAGTTCTTTATCAACTATCACAGAAGCGAAGACACACTGCACTAAGACACGCTTCTATATACACTTCACACTCAAATCAACACAAACTCTTCCAATATACCGACACTATATACACTTCTTTATCTTCTATCACAAGCGAGAACACTAAGTCGACCAAGAAAGCTTCACCTCAAATGCTCAACGATGGTGGAGCGGCGGGTGTGGTCGAGCGCGAGGTTGCATGGTCGGCAGAGGAGGCGGTTGTTGCCGACGCCGAGGACGCTCCCGAACTCACTCACGCGGTCCGCCGGGGTCTTGTTCTTGGCCGCGTGGGACGGCGACCGCGCCCGCATTGTCTTCATCTTCCCCCTCGTGTTTGTGCCTTCCCCCGACAGCTTGGCAGTTGGTCGGACCACGTGCGTGATTCAAACCTCGTGCGCGGGTTACGCGGTCAAAAGATGCGTTTTCTATGGCCTGGTACCTTGGAATTGGTCTATAAGGTGTTATGGCCGATTTCTTCCATTATCGATTTTGTTTTGTTTCTTAGCGAGGAATCAAGTGTCTGCCGTGGTCAAATAACTTGTCTATATAAGGTTAGGACGGAACTATGTCACCTTTTGAGCGTTTTGGAGTGTTTTAGTTTAATAGGTCAGAAGAATCGCGTTTATGTTTGCAATCTGTACTTCGTGGGCGGGTTTACTTGTGGTGAAATGGTTTACAATGACAAATAAGCTACTACGGTCTGTAAGTTGTTAGGAGCAGGTCTTGATACTACGACTTGGAGCGGTTTTGAAGTCTACGTTTTCGTTTGCCAGCAGTGACTTTACCGCGCGCGTGTGTAGCAGTATACTCAGGGGACGGGGTGACGGGAGTTCTCAATGGCAGCTGGTATGAACGTAGCGTTACTGTTGTTTCTTGACTGCTTTAGGAGTCAGTCTTGTCTTCCTTCACGAGGCTCAAAGCGTAAACTCCATTCCATAAAAGTCGCGTGTCAAATGAATGCTTGACCGACTAGTAGCAAACACGATTAACTTTCCTTATGAAGTTCAAAGTGCTCCTGTCAAATCCGTGTTCCTTAAAAGTGGTAGAAATACGATCCATACACAGTTAACACCCTTTGTCTTAGGCTCGTGGGGGCGATGACAGTGCGCGTGATGTGCCAGGGTTAATGGCAGTAAGATAATGACGTAACGAGTCGATAAGGCAGGAAGAATTGAGTGTATCGCATGAACACTGCGGGGAGGACAACTTGCAGCCTGTAACTGATCGAGGTTCCTCACGTGCGAATTACAGACTTGACTGCTGCACTAAACGACCTTGCGAACCTTCAATTCAGCGAACCAGACAGCCAGCCACCGCACGACAATGCTATTCCACTCGTCGGCGTGTTCCGGGGTGGAGGCGGCGGGAGGAGGCGTGAAGACGGGGCGAGGGCGAGGCGAGGCGGGGCGGTAAGGCAATCAATCCCTCCCAACGTCCCCGGTAATGAGTCCCACTATTTCCTGAAGGGTGGTCCACAGGGCGCCCCGGGAGGCAGGCACAGGCGGGCAGGGTGGCAAGGAAGGGCAGGATGCTAGCAGCGCGGGAGACCAGCCAACACTGCGCCCACAAGGAGAGCGCAGCGCCACCCAGCCCCACCCTGCACGGCCCGCGCCCTGGCAGGCTTACATCACCACATTTGGCTGATTAAAATACAGACTAAGAATAGGACAAACTACCTAACTACCTCCACCACCCTCTCCAGCGCCCCCCCAGGACAGTACACGTGCACCAACGCCCTCCCAGACCCAGGATAACATGACCAGCTAATATAAATTCCAGACGAACGAGCACAGACGCGCCGCAAGGGGCCAAGCGCGGGCTGCGGGCCGCGCAGGAATCAATACTGGCCGTCACTGCGCCACCCCGACGCACCACGCACCCTGCGGGCCTCGCCTCGCCGCTACGCCGCTCCTCGCGAGCCTCGCCGCCCAGGCTGCCCACGCCCAGGCCCTGACATCAATAACTCGGCTGTCCTGGCGCGATGATGAACAATATGGGGAAAAAGTGGTCGGCTGGTGACATGATGAAGCGAGCCGCGACACGCAGACTGCTGTCCATGTCCCACACGACCCAAGGGGTTCACACACACACACACACACACACACACGAGATCTTGACTACACCCATGTAGCAGTAGTAACTATAGTGATCTGTGTCAATACGCATCAGCTAGTGATATGATGAGACAAAAAGGCCATTTATCACGTCCATTATAATTATAACACAACCTTAACAATGTGCAGCTTACCCATTATCATTACACTATTATTACCTAGCTGTAGGCACTGATGCAATAAAAAGCGAGAACTGCCAATATTGGTCAAAACTAATCGATTGGGGACATTATCAGGCGAGATCATACTTCACGCATCGAACTGCCCACGCTGAACACACCGGGGCTTCCACACCGCTCCTCTCGCATACTGACGCATAATATCAATAAAGGTCACAAACTATATTCTGGTAATATCATAAGACGAACGAATATCATAAGCTTCACGTCCCTCGCTATCCAAGCTGTAAAATCTGAGGCCTAGACACAGTTCATTTAACATTAGAAAAGAAATTCACCTAACCCAAGCATCTTACGACCCAAGCATAGGTATATAAATACATAAAGAGCGAGACGACACTTGCAAAACACGTAAAAAAAAATTTCAGAGACGCATAAAAACAAAACATTCTTCATAACCCTTCGCAAGACAAACAGAAGAAGAAATATATTAACCTAGGTTATTGTACCGCAAGAAAGACGTATATACACCTAACGAGCCAAGACTAAAACATCAAACATTTAGCAGAACTGAAGCAAGAAATAACAAAAAACTAAGAATATTAGTAAAAACTGATCGCTTGGCTACATAATAAAAGGAAGTTACCCATTTCCCAACACAGTCACGCACAAACTTGACACGTGGAACACCTAATAGTAGAATGCAGCAACTATGAGAGGCAGAGGGGAGAGTTAGTAGCAGGAGTAGTGACGGTAACAGGCAGAGAGGAGTGGGCTAGGAGATTAGAGGAGGACAACCGGGGAATCTGCACGGTGTTGGGGCTGTATGGAATAACTAGCGATAGATGAGAAGCCTAGGAAAATGAATTTGTTAGTGAGGTGACAGATGGGCCATTCCACCTTAAGTGCGCATGACCTCGGTGCTCATCTTTGTCTCCTTGGTCCTGAGGCTGTGGCAACTAAGGATAGATAAGAAACCCAGTAAAATTGTGACACGTTATCCATTCCGTCTTTACAAATCGATGAAAATATATAAAAAAAGCAAAAGTACACACGAATTCAAGGGCATTGGTAATAAAATGAGAATGACAGACGCTACGAACTTAATCGGTCCAGTGCGATGGAAATACATGAAAATACGTAGAATGGCAAGAGCAGAATGGTGAGAAAAAAATATATATACACGAATTGAAAGAAAGTTATGAAATACGATTGGGAGACTTTACGAACTTGCTCAGTCTAGGACGATGGAAATACATAAGAACAAAAGGCAAGAACAGAAAGGTGAGAAAAACTATAGGCCTACACGAATTGAAAGAAAATGATGATGAAATACGAATCAACGAACTTCACGAGCTCCTGTAAGAAAGAACACACAGGTAAGAACAGCAAAAAGGTAAACTGAAGAAAAATGAGAAAATTCGTATAAGAGAATTTACAAACTCTACTCGGAACTCCGTATTTTTAAACATTTTGGCGCCCGAGAACAACATTTAACATGGCTTTCGTAGGAGTTGTGGGCATTTTCAGGGGTAGTTTTATGGCCCTGGTGGTAGTTGGGCCATTCGTCTGTACCAGGGACCTCAAAAAACATTCATTACAACCCGACTGAGCTCCTATTCGGCCTTTGGAAATAGGTGATGTGTGAGAAGGGAGCGCCTGAGAAAACCAACCTCAGAATATCGGTTTTATAAGACGCTTTCGCTTCTAACATCAGCTATTTCTAAAAGTCAAAGAGGGGGTCAGTCGGGTTCTAGCGAGTGTTTCTTTAGGTTAACGGTACAGAGGAAGGGTCAAACTACCACCAGGGTCAAACAACTACCCTTGTAAATGCCCACATCTCCCACGAAAGCCTTGTCAAGTATGTGTTCTTGGGCGGCGAAATGTCTTATAATACAACAACTACGGGAGATCAGAGGTAAGAACTTGTGTGGCAGCGCGGGGGTAGTCAAGTGTCCCTCTCCGCGTCGCTTCTCCCTCTGCCGCCGTCCCGCCTCCATTGAACCTCCCTCCACCAGCGCTGCCCCTCCTCCGTCCCCCTCCCTTCGCCTCTCTCCTACCCCGACCGGCAGCCTTTCCTCTCTCCCTCCTCCCTTCCCTGACTCATGAGAAAACACCTGCTGGAGGCCTGCACGTGGTGAGGGGAGGATGAACAGCTGGGTGGGCTGCGCGTCGACTGCCCCCGACCAGGGATCGAACCAGGATAGGCGGTGACTGAGTGGTAGCGTGCTGAGCCCACATTCACCACGTGATGGACGACGCGGGTTCGAATCCCCACGCTACCCCCTCGGATTTTTCAGTCACCGCCGAGTGACTCAAAAATACCCACATGCTGTCCTGAAGACCACCCATTAACCCGGACTCTAGAGGAAACCGTCCAAGTGAATCAAGGAGTTCCGGGGGGCAGCATGAGCCAAGAGAAGATGGCGCCACTATAAACACTTGCCTGCGCCATGACGGGCTGGGGCCGAATACCATCCAGGCCCCTCATGCAAGCCTACCGGCGCAATAGGCATAGACGTAAAAAAAAAAGGGGGGGGACCCACAGTATCATAGCTAAGTGTGCTAACCACTACACCATGGATGCACAATAACAACAATAACAAATAAAGTAATAACCACCATCATTACTACTATAGCCAGGCATACCAACCTAACTTAACCTGAACTAGAAGGCCACTCAGTGAACGGAAACCTACTCCTAGGACTGGATTCTAAAAGGTTGGTATTGTTAAACGCTCCCATCCCTCACATCAACTATTTCCAAAGGCCAAAAAAGAGATCAGTCGGGTTCTAATGAGCGTTTTTTTAGGCTCATGGTACAGAAGAAGGGTCACACTACCACCAGGGTCATAAAAGTACTATTAGAAATGGCCCTAACTCCTATGAAAGCCTTGTCAAATGTGTGTGCTTGGGCGCCTGAGGGTTTAGGAATATGACCCTAAAGTACTCCGATCACGACAGTCATGAAATTCCAGTACTCATACCTGCATACAATTAAATAGCGCATACCAGGGTACATATCACCCCCTCCTCCCCCCGGATTGGTTGGGGTATCCAGTCATGACGCCGTATCTACAGTGGTCATATGGATCGCCCCCCACGCCCCCGAAACATCATATGGATACCCCCCCACGCCCCCGAAACATCATATGGATACCCCCCACGCCCCCGAAACATCATATGGATACCCCCCCACGCCCCCGAAACATCATATGGATATCCCCCCACGCCCCGAAACGTAATATGGTTAGGACCCCACACCCCCGAATCATCATATGGATACCCCCCCACGCCCCCGAAACATCATATGGATACCCCCCACACCCCCGAAACATCATATGGATACCCCCACGCCCCCGAAACATCATATGAAACATCATATGGATACCCCCCCACGCCCCCGAAACATCATATGGATAAACATCATATGGATGAAACATCATATGGATACCCCACGCCCCTGAAACATCATATGGATAAGCCCCCACGACCCCGAAACATCATATGGATAACCCCCCACGCCCCCGATACATCATATGGATACCCCCCCACGCCCCCGAAACATCATATGTATACCCCCACGCCCCGAAACATCATATGGATACCCCCACCCCTGAAACATCATATGGATACCCCACACCCCTGAAACATCATATGGATACCCCACACCCCTGAAACATCATATGGATACCCCACACCCCGAAACATCATATGGATACCCCCACACCCCGAAACATCATATGGATACCCCCACGCCCTGAAACATCATATGGATACCCCCCACGCCCTGAAACATCATATGGATCCCACGCCCCCGAAACATCATATGGATCCCACGCCCCCGAAACATCATATGGATATCCCCCCACGCCCCCGAAACATCATATGGATACCCCCCACACCCCCGAAACATCATATGGATATCCCCCCACGCCCCGAAACATCATATGGATACCCCCACACCCCTGAAACATCATATGGATACCCCCACACCCTGAAACATCATATGGATACCCAAACATCATATGGAAACATCATATGGATACCCCGAAACATCATATTCCCCCCCCCCGAAACATCATATGGATACCCCCGCCCCTGAAACATCATATGGATACCCCCCACCCCTGAAACATCATATGGATACCCCCACGCCCCAGAAACATCATATGGATACCCCCACACCCCGAAACATCATATGGATACCCCCCCCTTGAAACATCATATGGATACCCCCACGCCCCCGAAACATCATATGGATATCCCCCCACGCCCCGAAACATCATATGGATACCCCCACACCCCCGAAACATCATATGGATACCCCCACGCCCCCGAAACATCATATGGATACCCCCCACACCCCCGAAACATCATATGGATACCCCCACGCCCCGAAACATCATATGGATACCCCCACGCCCCTGAAACATCATATGGATACCCCCCCAGAAACATCATATGGATACCCCACACCCCTGAAACATCATATGGATACCCCCACACCCCGAAACATCATATGGATACCCCCACCCTGAAACATCATATGGATACCCCCACACCCCGAAACATCATATGGATACCCCCACACCCCTGAAACATCATATGGATACCCCCCACGCCCTGAAACATCATATGGATACCCCCACACCCCCGAAACATCATATGGATACCCCCACACCCCCTGAAACATCATATGGATACCCCCACGCCCCTGAAACATCATATGGATACCCCCACACCCCGAAACATCATATGGATACCTCCCCACGCCCCCGTAACCTCATATGGGTACCCCCCACACCCCTGAAACATCATATGGATACCCCCACGCCCCGAAACATCATATGGATACCCCCACACCCCGAAACATCATATGGATACCCCCCCCCACCCCCGAAACATCCTATGGATACCCCCCCACGCCCGAAACATCATATGGATACCCCCACGCCCTGAAACATCATATGGATACCCCCACACCCCTGAAACATCATATGGATACCCCCCACGCCCCAGAAACATCATATGGATACCCCACACCCTGAAACATCATATGGATACCCCACGCCCCGAAACATCATATGGATACCTCCCCACGCCCCCGAACCATCATATGGATACCCCCACACCCCGAAACATCATATGGATACCCCCACACCCCGAAACATCATATGGATACCCCCACGCCCCTGAAACATCATATGGATACCCCCACGCCCCGAAACATCATATGGATACCCCCCCACACCCCCGAAACATCATATGGATACCCCCCCACCCCCCCGAAACATCCTATGGATACCCCCACACCCCGAAACATCATATGGATACCCCCACACCCCGAAACATCATATGGATAGCCCCCACACCCCGAAACATCATATGGATACCCCACGCCCCGAAATATCATATGGATACCCCCCCACACCCCCGAAACATGAAACTTTGGTACCCACTGGAAGCAATCGTGTTCTGAGCCTGAAGTTCATAATGTTAAACTATTCGAAGCCTTAGTCCATCGACTTAAAAAGGCTCTCAATGAACTCTTTATAAGGCCATTCTTTACTTTTCTCTTTTATAGGAGCAGCGATTAGCGGGCTTTTTTTTTTTCACTTTCTTTTTATCCCTTGAGCTGCTTTCTTTGCTATAAAAAAACATAGCTGTCGGGGTTTCCATGGGTATCGTCTCCTGAGCCTGGCGGTAGTTTTGGAAGGTCTCTGCGCCGTGAACGGGACAAACACTCATGACGACCCGATGTAGCTCCTCTCCGGCCTTGAAAAACGTTCGTAAGTAGAGCCCCAAACGTTTGATGATATGAGTGTGACCCCCTCCTAACCCTGCCCCGTATACACTGAAAGGTCTCAAGGTCTGCCCTCAAACCATAAGCGAGTTTTTCCATACGATTGCCCCAGGTCATTGATTGATTCATTTTTTTTTTTATCATTTACCAGTTATTACTCACTTCACCTTTATCGGGTTATTCCCAAATTCTAATGAGTTATTTCTTGCCCCATGCTACATCTTCCCGTAAAGAATAACGAGAATCCGGCAGTTAGTTTTCGCGTAATCCTATTAATAATCAGATAAACTCGGGGAAGCTAACACAACATAACCAAACTTACCTTTATCGGATTATTTCCAAATTTTCATAAATTATTACTTGCTATATCCTACACCTTCCGACCAAGTTTAACAATAATCGGGCAGTTAGTTTTGGCGTAATCCTATTTTTAATTATAAAACAAACCCGACCCCGAAACCTAACCTAACCTTCTGGAGCTAACAACACAACACAACCTTACCGGCAGCCTGCGAGGAACTGGAACCGGCGGGCTGTTGGTGGTAGCTCTTGCCCTTGGGGACGTACGGCTCTTTTTCTTGCACGAGGGCAGACTCCAGCACCGACTCCGGCTCCAGGAACGTCATGTCTTCCGCCTGGGCGTCCTCCTCCTCCGCCTCGCTCCTGGCGCCGCCGCTCACGCTCTCCTGCTTGCACGCCTCGCCTCCTGCTGTGCTACCGCCCGTCAAGCGTTCCATTAAGTCAGGAACTGTGCGGGGGGAGGGAGAATAGGAATGAATGAGTGAAGGAATGTATGAAAGAAGGAAGAAAGGATGGGTGGATGGATGCTTCTATCTTTAGTCAACATACAGAATTATTAGAGGTGCACCGGAACTTTGTTCCGGCTTGTAACTTCCGGCCGGAACCTCAATTTTTATGAAGTTCCAGTTCCGGAAGTCCTAAAATAACCAGCCTGAGTACTGAGTACTGAGAGTACAAGTAGAGAGTACACGAGTACAAGTTTTCTAGGACCGGTTCAGGTCGGATCTTGATATGCTGGTTCCTGCACGAGCTTTTTGATAGTTCGGGCCACTTCCGGTTCAGGCCGGAACTTGACATGCTGGTTCCGGTACACCCCTGATACATATACATATACCTACATACAAGTATTTATTCATCATATCAATGTTTTTTGTGTGTACTGACTGTATTCATGAACCGATGCTAAATAAATTGTCTACATACATATATACATATATAAGCACATAAATAGAGTAATTCATTCATTCATGATACGTATCCGAAACTGCTTTACAGGGAGACAGGGAAGAAAGGGTGGAGGGAAAGAAGGAAATACGATGTTGTTGATGTGTACTTTACCATGTGTGCTGGCTCAGAGGTCATGAGTGAATGACTTCCTAAACACATGCATACGTACTCTTCATCAGCTTAAAAAAGAGGACCCAATCTGAATACGAAAATCCGGTTCATCCGAGGGTTAAAATTTCACGTGCCCCTACCAAAGCCTGACCCTTAAAGCCCGGCCACTCACCACCACAGCGCTGCTCCCCCACGGCCGTCTTCCCATCCCCCGCCCCAGCACTCCGCAGCCCCCTCCTCACGGCTCGCTGGGCTCGCTGCACTATACAATGGCGCCTGAACCTCCACACCCAGGGATCGTCGAATTTGACCCCAGGGAATCCCAGCTCAGTTGCCAGCCGTTCTGCCGCGTGCTGGGTGTCCTGGTCTGATACGAGCCGCCCCTCAGCTCGTTCCCGCGTACACCACTCATTAACGGCGTCGTCCAGGATCTCGTGCTGTAGTTTTCTCGGACGATAAGCATCCCCGCCCATGCCTACACCTTCAGTCCTTCTCACCACTGCCTTCAAATGCTCCTTGGCCTTGAGAATGTCATGCAGGGTAGACTTTTTCAGATCGTATTGAGTCATGAGTTCCGATCGGGTGGCTCCTCTCTCATGGGCCTCGATCACCCTCAGCTTCTCAGCCATGCTCAGCCTCCTCCGTCTGCCCCCGCCGGAGAATGTCGAGGGCACAGCCATCACAAATACACAAACGAGGGCTATGGGGCAACACTGCACACGAGTAATAAGAGCACGTGGTGTCCGGGGAGCAGTGGCCGAGACCGCACGCCCAGCGACCAAGCAGAATCAGAATGAACTGAGGGTTAGGGAGTGCCGGAGTGGGCTCAGTGGGGGCAGGTCGCGGAGCGGAGCACATGGGGAGGCTGGGAGATTACACGTGGCATCCTGGCGCAAGGGGAGTCCAAGCTTACATTATTTCACAGGGTTTTCGCAGGAGTTTGAGGCAATTCCAGGGGTACACTAATGACCCTGGTGGTAGTTTGACCCTTCCTCTGTACCATGAACCTGAGAAAAACACTCGTGAGAACCCGATTGATATCCTTTTCGGCCTTTGGAAATAATTGATGTGAGAGGTGGGCGGCGGGAGCGTCTGAGAACACCAACCCAGGGATTTTAATCTCCGACGCTTCCGCTCCCGAAATCAACTATTTCCAAACGTCGAAAAGGAGATCAGTTGGGTTCTCACGAGTGTTTTTTTAGCTTCTTGGTACAGAGGAAGGGTCAAACTACCACCAGGGTCATTAAACTACGCCTGGAGGTGCCTCAAACTTCGAAGAAAACTGTGTCAAAGGTGAGCTTGGGCGCCGAAACGTTTAGGGATGACCCAGGCTGTTTTCGGATGACGCGCTCCGGATTCCCGCCGTATGGGTCGGTATTTGAAAACACTTTCGCTTCTCACATCAGCTATTTCTAAAGGTCAAAGAGGGGGTCACTCGGGTTCTAATGAGTGTTTCTTTAGGTTCACGGTACAGAAGAAGGGTCAAACTACCACCAGGGTCATAAAACTACTCCTGGAAAAGCCCACAACTCCTGCGAAAGCCTTGTCAAATATGTTCCTCTAGGTTCATGGTACAGAAGAAGGGTCAAACTACCACCAGGGTCATAAAACTACTCCTGGAAAAACCCATAACTCCTGCGAAAGCCTTGTCAAATATGTTCCTCTAGGTTCATGGTACAGAAGAAGGGTCAAACTACCACCAGGGTCATAAAACTACTCCTGGAAAAGCCCACAACTCCTACGAAAGCCTTGTCAAATATGTTCCTCTAGGTTCATGGTACAGAAGAAGGGTCAAACTACCACCAGGGTCATAAAACTACTCCTGGAAAAACCCACAACTTCTACGAAAGCCTTGTCAAATATGTTCCTCTAGGTTCATGGTACAGAAGAAGGGTCAAACTACCACCAGGGTCATAAAACTACTCCTGGAAAAGCCCACAACTCCTGCGAAAGCCTTGTCAAATATGTTCCTCTAGGTTCATGGTACAGAAGAAGAGTCAAACTACCACCAGGGTCATAAAACTACTCCTAGAAAAACCCACAACTTCTACGAAAGCCTTGTCAAATATGTTCCTCTAGGTTCATGGTACAGAAGAAGGGTCAAACTACCACCAGGGTCATAAAACTACTCCTGGAAAAACCCATAACTCCTGCGAAAGCCTTGTCAAATATGTGTTCTTGAGCGAAGAAATGTCTTATAATACGAATAATCACGATCTTTATCCGATTTATAAAGGCGAATCCGAAAACCTGAACGTGTCCGATTTACCCGATATCCAAAATACGAATATCAGATTTAGCGAAGGTTTTATACACATACATATGCGTATACATAAATTCATTCATTCGGCATAAGCAGAACTGTACTATATATGGAGATTGAAGAGGTGGAAGGAGAGAAGGAAATATGTTGCTGTTAATGTATTTTCTTAATCATGTAAATTGGTTCAGAATTTATATGTGGATGAGTTCTTACATACGTACATACACACATACAAACATACTAGTCATGTATCGGATAACCGCATCCGCTGAACATCCGCATAATTTTTCACATCCGCATCCGCATCGCAGTTCTGATAAATGAAACATCTGAATCCGCATCCGTTTCCGCATTTGTGATGAAAAAATATCCGCATCTGCACCTCACACAAACGGGATGTGGCGGATATATTTTATGCATTACAAAGTCACGGACTCAAGAGTTCAGATTGCAGGTCAGGCTACGGAGTAAAGAGCTTGCAAAGTTGAGGAAAATGAATTAATGCATGTTTACTTAATTATCTACTGAAATTACACTTTCTATTAATTTCCTTTCATGCATTATGTATGTCTGTGTAATGTGTAATAGATAAATAGACATACATACAGACATACAAATCCACTTCACCAATAACGAAATCATGTAAAAGAAACAAACTGGAAAAGAAAATGTAGCCCAATTAAACTTTTAAGGACATGCAACAGAAAAATAATAGTTCCCTCACACACACACACACACACACACACACACACACACACACACGATACTGTATACACTAATGACTTGCGTGTAAGTTTAATGAAGCAAAATAAATTACTCTTTCGAAGCCATAACAAGCAGAGGTATTCCGGTATGTAATTTCCCATCCATTGAGATATTTTAAGTTTGAACATACTCTCTCTCTCTCTCTCTCTCTCTCTCTCTCTCACACACACACACACACACACACACATACTGTATCCAAATCAAAATAATAAAAATACTAGCTAACTCATCCATCGCATTAATATTTACCTGAGCGATTAACATACATTTACATTTATTCATTAACGGAACCAATGCTCACAGGTTAATCAGCACACCTTTACATTTGGCTGACTAAGGAAATGGAGGCTTACGGAATATCATATAGTTGGTGAACACGCTTTTGCTACAGTGAATGTTAGCCTAGTATTGATGTCACATTCTGGGTTGTGTGTTGGTATATATTTCTTTTTGTCTTACTTTCTTTTATCTTTCCTACAATGTCTTATCCCTAACAATCTCTTCTTCACTTCCGTTTCCTAAAAATAAAATTAAATTATCTCGGGGTGTAGTCAACATCAGCCCCTGACCTGTGAAGCCGCCGAACTATCATTAACTCATTCGTAGGGCCAGAAGATGGCACAGATACCTGTCAATGTCAGGTGTTAAGTCAGGTCAGGCTGGTCAGGTCACAGGCCACCTGGATTTCCGCGGTGTGGAATGATCGTAGTAGACTCATTTTTAGTTCATCTATGAGACCATTAGTGTTGTTAATCAAAGCTGTTGCTGAAACCTGTTTACATATGAGGCATTGCTATTCCGGAAAAGTTTACAGAGATTAAAATCTGTTCAAATTAAGAATGCTACGACTGTTAGTGCTGGTTAGTGGCAGATAAACATGTAAGCAAAGAAACATCAGTGAATTAGTGGTGTGATAAGCTTGCGAAATCTCGAAATTGGTTTGTTTTCATTTACTGTGTAGCAAAATATATTAGTATTCGCGAAATATTTCTACCGCATCAGTAAGTGTGCGATAATCAAAAACAACACCGCCATAATGCATGAGAAGTGGCCTGAAGGCAGCAACTGAGGCGGTGGACGTGAACTCTCTCACCCGGATATCCGACATCTTGCGGCCCCCTGACAGTTCGGCGACTTCAACTCAACGAATGGGATTAGCGGCCCATGTCGACTCCACCAATTCTACCTCCATGCTCTGGACCCTTGCCTGAGTTCATACCCGGCCGCCAACAAGTAGTACAGACAGGTTGGTAAGACCCCGAAAGCTCACCTGCCTGCATGTGTTCCTTCCACTGGGCTTTCCGTCGCGCGTTCTTCCAAAAGGTGCGCAGTTCGTCCACGTCCCGCGCAACCAGACTATTCCCGGAAGCCAGAATCGCGGCGTTGTAGTGCGCTGTTAATTCCTTCCACACCAAATGTTTCTCTCTCAACACGCGGCGATCCAGCGACTTGTTCTCCACTACTCGAAGCCGCGGGAGGAGCAGGGAAAAGATGAGCCGCTTCTCCGCTTCCGTATAGTTAGGTTTGCGAAATCTCTGAGGGCGGTGCGGGGTGGCCATAACATTCATTGGGATCTTTCGTTGAAGCACTGCACTTCCTCGATGGTTCAACTCTCCTATTCCTTCTGTTTCCTCTGGAGTGTTAGTTGGTTGGTTGGTTTGTAGGTTTAGTTAGTAGACATCCCAAGAACACTGGATGACTGATGTGTTTTTCAGCTTGTGTTGGGCCGAGAGATCGTGTCACTAGGCTTCCTCGTCAATCAATTCCTTTTTCTTACTTTGATTTGTTGCTGATTCGTGTCACTATAATTAGGAGCGCTGTGCGACTGATTGACGTTTATTCTCAGTTTGTGTTAGCCAGAGATCTTGTTACTAGGATTCCCCATCAATCAACTCCTCCTTTTTCTCTTACTTTGGTTTGTCTATAGAATTCGTGTTACTGGTTAGCCCTGTGTGACTGATTGACGTTTATTCTCTGCTTGTGTTAGCCAGAGATCTTGTTACTAGGCTTCCCCATCAATCAACTCCTCCTTTTTCTCTTACTTTGGTTTGTCTATAGAATTCGTGTTACTGGTTAGCCCTGTGTGACTGATTGACGTTTATTCTCTGCTTGTGTTAGCCAGAGATCTTGTTACTAGGCTTCCCCATCAATCAACTCCTCCTTTTTTTCTTACTTTGGTTGTTCTATAGAATTCGTGTTACTGGTTAGCCCTGTGTGACTGACTGACGTTTTCTCTCAGTTCATGTTAGCCAAAGAGATCCTGCCACTAAACCTGGTCATCAATCAACTTTCTTTTTTCCCTTTTTCTCTCCCTTTGCTTTCTTTTGGATTAATGTTACTGATTGGGAGCGCTGTGACTGACTGACGTATTCTCTTAGTTCGTGTTAGCCAAAGATATCCTGTCACTAAGCCTGTTCATCAATCAACTTTCTTTTCTCTCTTTTTCTCTCCCTTTGCTTTCTTTTGGATTTATTACGGATTGGGAGCGCTGTGTGACTGACTGACGTATTCTCTCAGCTCGTGTTAGATAGAGACTCTGTCACTAAGCCTGTCCATTAGTCAACTTCTTTTCTCCTTTTTCTCTTTCTTTGCTTTCTCTCGGATTAGTGTTACTGGTTGGCGCTGTGTGACTGACTGACGAGTTCTCTCGGTTCGTGTTAGAGAGAGATCCCGTCACTAAGCTGTTCAGAAGCCAGCCTCTTTCCTTCTTTTCTCTTCATTTGTTTTGTTTCGAATGTGTTTCTGGTTAGGACTCTTGCACTATTTTGTTGTAGTGTTTATTGTTTCACTTCACTGCAGTTTCAATCCTCTTTTCGTGCTGTTACGGTGTTAGTTCTTGTTTAACTTTCACTGTTGCACGGATTCGTTTCTCATTACTATGGTCTTAATCATGTTTCGAGTTATTGTAATGTTAAGAAGTTTCACGTTTCTGTAATGTAAAGAAGTTTCGAGTTATTTTAGTGTTAAGTTTCGCGATTCTGTATGTTAAGAAGTTTCGCGTTTCTGTAATGTTAAAAAGTTTCGCGTTTCTGTAATGTTAAGAGGTTTCACGTTTCTGTAATGTTAAGAAGTTTCGCGTTTCTGTTATGCTAAGAAGTTTCGCGTTTCTGTAATGGTGAGAAGTTTCGAGTTTCTGTAATGTTATGAAGTTTCGCGTTTCTGTAATGTTAAGAAGTTTCGAGTTTCTGTAATGTTATGAAGTTTCGCGTTTCTGTAATGTTAAGAAGTTTCGAGTTTCTGTAATGTCAATATGTTTCGCGTTATTGTAATGTTAAGAAGTTTCGTGTTTCTGCAATGTTAAGAAGTTTCAAGTTTCTGTAATGTTAAGAAGTTTCAAGTTTCTGTAATGTTAAGAAGTTTCGTGTTTCTGTAATGTTAAGATGTTTCAAGTTTCTGTAATGTTAAGAAGTTTCGTGTTTCTGCAATTTTAACAAGTTTCGCGTTATTGTAATGTTAAGAAATTTCGTGTTTCTGTAATGTTAAAAAGTTTCGTGCTTCTGTAATGTTAAGAAGTTTCAAGTTTCTGTATGTTAAGAAGCTTCGCGTTTCTGTAATGTTATGAAGTTTCGCGTTTCTGTAATGTTGAGAAGTTTCGCGTTTCTGTAATGTTAAGAAGTTTCACGTTACTGTAATGTTAAGAAGTTTCGCGTTTTTGTAATGTCAAGAAGTTTCGCGTTTTTGTAATGTTGAGAAGTTTCGCATTACTTTAATATTAAGAAGTTTCGCTTTACTGTAATGTTAAGAAGTTTCGCGTTTCTATAATGTTAAGAAGTTTCGCGTTTCTGTAATGTTAAGAAGTTTCGCGTTTCTGTAATGTTAAGAAGTTTCGCGTTTCTGTAATGTTAAGAAGTTTCGCGTTACTGTAATGTTAAGAAGTTTCGCGTTTCTGTAATGTTAAGAAGTTTCGCGTTTCTGTAATGTTAAAAAGTTTCGTGTTTTTGTAATGTTAAGAAGTTTCGCGTTTCTGTAATGTTAAGAAGTTTCGCGTTTCTGTAATGTTAAGAAGTTTCGTGTTTCTGTAATGTTAAGAAGTTTCGCGTTTTCGTAATGTTAAGAAGTTTCGAGTTTCTGTAATGTTAAGAAGTTTCGCGTTTTCGTAATGTTAAGAAGCTTCGCGTTTCTGTAATGTTAAGAAGTTTCGCGTTACTGTAATGTTAAGAAGTTTCGCGTTTCTGTAATGTTAAGAAGTTTCACGTTTCTGTAATGTTAAGAAGTTTCGCGTTACTGTAATGTTAAGAAGTTTCGCGTTACTGTAATGTTAAGAAGTTTCGCGTTTCTGTAATGTTATGAAGTTTCCTGTTTCTGTAATGTTAAAAAGTTTCGAGTTTCTGTAATGTTAAGAAGTTTCGCGTTTCTGTAATGTTAAGAAGTTTCGCGTTTCTGTAATGTTAAGAAGTTTCGCGTTTCTGTTGTTAAGAAGTTTTGCGTTTTTGTAATGTTAAGAAGTTTCGCGTTACTGTAATGTTAAGAAGTTTCAAGTTTCTGTAATGTTATGAAGTTTCGCGTTTCTGTAATGTTAAGAAGTTTCAAGTTTCTGTAATGTTAAAGAGTTTCGTTTTTCTGTAATGTTATGAGGTTTTGTGTTTTTGTAATGTTAAGAAGTTTCGCGCTTCTGTAATGTTAAGAAGTTTCGCGTTTCTGTAATGTTAAGAAGTTTCGCGTTTCTGTAATGTTAAGAAGTTTCGCGTTTCTGTAATGTTAAGAAGTTTCACGTTTCTGTAATGTTAAGAAGTTTCAAGTTTCTGTAGTTAAAAAGTTTCGTTTTCCTGTAATGTTATGAAGTTTCGTGTTTTTGTAATGTTATGAAGTTTCGTGTTTATGTAATGTTATGAAGTTTCACGTTTATGGAGTCTTTTAATGTTAAGTTTCGCGTTTCTATTGTTAAGAAGTTTCAAAGTTTCGCGTTACTGTGATGGTGAGAAGTTTCAAGTTTCTGTAATGTTAACAAGTTTCACGTTACTATATAATTCAAAGTTTCGCGTTGTAATGTAAGAATATCCCCGTTACTGAAGCGTTTTTACTTGCAAACATCACTTATTTCAATACTCTTCACATTACTGAGGTGCCAAAACCCTCTTCAAATTCATTAACAAACTGCTAAGTCTCGCTTTATACTGACATCACTTTATATTTGTCTTTCAGTGCTAGTTCTCCTTCACATTAACATCACTTCATACTTCTCTTTCAGTATAGTCGCGCAAGATGAGCTCCTCGTGAACCCAGCAAAAGTCAGGTCACTTACTGCTTCAGACACACACGTTTTTGGATCACCCAAACACAAGGTCACTGAACATGGCTTTCCAGAAATCAACCTCTGTAACACAATGCTCCTCGAATTTCACCTAACACCACCACGAACTAACATTCATCAGTGCACAGATAAATTAAACAACGTGGTTACTTAATCTGATCAACTCACAGCGAGGTTAGTTAATTCTCCAGCCAGCCAGCGCACTAAAACACTCGAAACATTTAACATTACTGAACACCACAAACTTATTTATTCATCAGTACATAGTCGGATCAAACAGCGTGGTAACTTAATATCATCCACTCACAGCGAGGTTAGTCAATTCACCAGCCAACCCACTAAAACACTATATTCCGAGGTTACGAAATAATAACATGACTTGCAGAATCTACCGTCTATTCGACTCTATTGTATCGCGAAGTTCACACACAGAAGCGCTCAGCGAACTCGGTAATCGGGTAAATCCACAGTGAGGTTACTTAAGAATTCAACAACCAGCGCACTATAAGACACTCACTAATTTCCGGTTACGAAACATTATTACTTGCAGAATCTACCGTATATTGTACCGCGAACCTCACACACACAGAAGCGAACAGCGAACTCGGTAATCGGTTAAATCCAGAGCGAGGTTATTAATAATTCAACAACCAGCGCACGACTAATTTCCGAGGTTGCGAGACATTATTACTTGCTGAATGTGCCGTCTATTGTACCGCAAAATTCACAAACACACAAAGAAGCGCACAGCGAAGTTGGTAATCCGATCAAGCCACAGCCAGGTTACTTAACACATTTGCCAGCGCACGAAGACACTATATTCCAAGGTTACGAAACATTATTACTTGCTGAATGTACCGTCTATTGTACCGCAAAGTTCACAAACACACAAAGAAGCGCACAGCGAAGTTGGTAATCCGATCAAGCCACGGCCAGGTTACTTAACACATTTGCCAGCGCACTAAGACACTATATTCCAAGGTTACGAAACATTATTACTTGCTGAATGTACCGTCTATTGTACCGCAAAGTTCACAAACACACAAAGAAGCGCACAGCGAAGTTGGTAATCCGATCAAGCCACAGCCAGGTTACTTAACACATTTGCCAGCGCACTAAGACACTATATTCCAAGGTTACGAAACATTATTACTTGCTGAATGTACCGTCTATTGTACCGCAAAGTTCACAAACACACAAAGAAGCGCACAGCGAAGTTTGTAATCCGATCATGCCACAGCCAGGTTACTTGATCCAGTGGGCAGGTAGGCAGCCACTCACTACCTCGCCGCGGCCACAACACATTAACGTCACTTATAAATGGTCCCGTTTGTTGCATCGCATACTTATCAGTGCACAATGAGGTTGATAACCCGATTAGTCCACGGCGGCGTTACCAGCCAGACAGAAAGACAGAGAGCCGGATACACACACTATCCTCCGAGCCCACGAAACCTTAACACCGCGAGCCAAAGGTATCGTCTAATGAGCATCAGCAAGTGCCATTTCCAACAGCCTTCCTCCCAAACACTTCTGGCATTTTCACCGCCACGCACCGCTTATTCCTTGCGGGTTAGCGGGTTCAATCACGCTAAAACTGCGAACAAGTAATCTCGGGCTTGCCTAACTCGAGCTGGTGCCACGGAAGCAGGAATTGGTAGGTTAGAATCGCCCAAGAGTTAGCGGGACCAGCAGAGGCACCAGCGAGAGGGTTGTTGGATGGAGTGGGGCCTCGCTGTCTCCCTCTCGCCCCATTCACAGAAGGACGATCAAGACAGGAGAGCAGGAAGACGTGTGTGCCAATCTCACTTATCTTTATCATTTTAACAACACGGCGGTGCTAACTCGACCTCCTTTAGTCACAACCCACCCACGAGATGCCTTACATTCCATACCCTAAGCTAAGGTATATACCAACCCTGAAGCTTCGTTGTATGTGTGTTTATTTAAGAATGTAAGTTAACTCGCTACCGGCAACTCTTACGCGCGGCCTCCTGAGTCTTGTGTCAAAATAATTCGCTTACTTAACACCGATCAACAGGGGCACAATGGCTGTCACTCGCGGCTTTCAACACTCCCGGATATCACGCTGCGAAGGGATGGACAGCTCTTAGACACCTTCACACTCTCTCCTACACGGCTACCTACTCCTAAACCCCAACAAACACCCCAGTAACCCGTGAAATCCCTGACTCAGCTTAACACCAATTCACGGCGGCGGAAGATTAACTTGAACCATCTGTCAGAATGCTTCGTTTAACCTCCAAGCCGGATTTCATTGCATAACTGAGGAATAAACCGGAATTATGGCGTTTCACCGGGTACCCAGTCTCGGTTTTCCTGCGTAGTCATTGCTGGGGAAAGTAAACAACGCCATAGAGAGGAGTGCCGTATAAAGTTAATGGATGTTATGAGGTTCTGGTATTGATCCAAGCCGCGGCGTAAGAAACTCTCCCGCGGTGGCCTGAGCGACGCTTGAGAGAATCATTGGGAGGGAGAGACGGAGGGAGGGAGAGGGAATGTTCCTCTCACCGCAAGGGAGGAAGGGAGGGCCAGGGAGAGCACGGGAGGGGAGAGGTAGAGGAGAGGAGGCACCCACGCGATGAACTCCCTGACATGCATGAATTGAAACACAAATCCACGCATGCAAGGAACACACTATTAGGTCATTACGAAAATACAATGCGCTGTTAAAATATGACGTAATTGATTTAGCAAGATATGAAGAAAATAATGCGTCATGTATCCTGAACACGAATATGAATAAAACCTCAAATCCACGCATGCAAGGAACACACTATTATGCCTTTACAAATACATGATGCGCTGTTAAAATATGACGTAATTGATTTAGCAAGACATGAAGAGAATAATGCGCCATGTATCCTGAACACGAATATGAATAAAACCTCAAATCCTCGCATGCAAGGAACACACTATTATGCCTTTGCAAATACATGATGCGCTGTTAAAATATGACGTAATTGATTTAGAAAGATATGAAGAGAATAATGCGCCATGTATCCTGAACACGAATATGAATAAAACCTCAAATCCTCGCATGCAAGGAACACACTATTATGCCTTTGCAAATACATGATGCGCTGTTAAAATATGACGTAATTGATTTAGAAAGATATGAAGAGAATAATACGCCATGTATCCTTAACACGAATAAAGGCATATATTTACGTATGCAAGGGACACACAAATGGCTCTTTCCAAAAACATGATACGCTTTTAAAATATGACGTAATAAATTTGTTTGGCACTTTGGGACAATAATGCCTCATATCCTGAACACTTACAGGAATAAACACTCAGATTCACGTTTAAATAAGACCACATTAACTCTTCCCAAGATATTGTGAAACTGAAAGCTGACGTAACCAATTTAGAAGATTAGACAGACAAAAAAACCACGACCCCGTTGACAGACATAAGAACATGCGTTAAAACCACGTATAAATATGAAGAAAAAAAACTATCCTAAGTTATCGTAGTCTTAATAGCTTACGTGATCAATTTTGAAGGTTGGATAGAGAAAGACCCGTCGACATTTATAGGAATAGGGGTTCAAGTTCACGTATATATGCAGTAGATATGAAAAAAAGGAACCTTTCCACAGATATCATATTCTTAAGAGCTTACGTCATCAATTTCGAAGGTTGGACAAAGACCCGTTGATCCACAGAAGAAAAGATTTAAACTCACGTATATATATAAAAAATAAACCTTTTCAAAGATTTATTCGTAAGAGCTGAACGCAGGTTTGACAGGTAGAATAGAACCTCATAATAATCTTGTCGACAAATGTATGAATAGAGGTTTAACTGAGGTAAAGACTTTGATATAGATTAAGCTTTCCCTGATATAAAGTACGTGTAACTAGAGCTGAGGTATTTGATTTGACGGGAAAAGCGTCGCTGATCCTGCCGAGAGGGACTTAGTGGAGTCCATAGCGGAGCTGCGTGGGAGCTTGATCAGGACCACCGGAAATATGGGCGGCGAGTGAGTGAAGGGATGCGGCCCCGGATGTATGTTACCCATTAGATAGTTAGTTAGTGTAGACGAACATGAATAGACTCGATGTTCAAATCTAGGTTTTTATACATGACCACAGATGAACCTTTCCCCAAAATAAAATTATGTATGAGCGGCAAGTGAATGAAGCGACGAGGCCCCAGATGTACGTTCCCCATTAGTTAGTCAGTGTAGACAAACATGAAGACTTGAGGTTCAAATCTAGGTTTATATACATGACCACATATGAACCTTTCCCAAAAATAAATTGATGTACCTAAGAGCTGAGATACTCGATTTGATAGGAGGAAAATCGTTACGTTATATCTAGAATTGGTGTGTCCGTATGTCAGACAAACTCATCCTTCCAAACCATCTAACGTAGCTTCACCTAATGTAGCATCAAAGAACACGCGACTAACTTAATCATATTGTTAAGTAGGAAAATAGATCAATACGTCATATATCTTGTAAATGTGCCTGTCGATGATGGGACTCTAACCTCCACGTATATTAAAACGAAATTAGGTGAACTCCAAAATATTAAACGTTGCAGTAGCTATGGAATTCCCTATCAATGAACACTCGGCTGGCGTCATTAATTTGGCCGATAGAAGAAAATTACACGAACTCACGAATATTATTTAAACAAGGGTGATGAACTCCTCCCAATTATTAAATGTAGCAGTAGCAAATTTCCTATCACTGAACACTATTGGCGTCACTAATTAGGCAGGCAGAGGAAACTTACACTCAAACCCATGAATATTATCTAAACAAGGGTGAATGAACTCCTAAATAATGGGAGTACTTTTACCAAATTATCTACGAATGAACACTCTGCTGGCTTCACTAATTTGGCCTGTAGAAGATAATTATTACACTCTAACCCACGAACATTATTAAACGAGGGTGAGTGAATTAAATATCTAATGTAATATCACCAATTTTTCTATCAATAAGCATTAGGTGACGTTATTTATTCATTCCTTCTCGACCCCTTCCCCCCTTTCTTCCTTTTCAACTTTTTCCTTTTCTTCCCTCTCTTTCTCTCACTTCCTTCTCGTCCTGCTTTCTTTCTCTCACTCCTTCCTCATTTTCCTATTCCATTCCCTCCTGCTCTTCCTTCTTTTTTTTTTCCACTCCTTCCTTTTCTTTATTCTCTTCCTTCTTTCATTCTTCCTTTCTCTCACTCCTTCCTTCTCTTCCTTCTTTCTTTGTTCTTCCTTGTTTTCCTTCTTTCTTCTTCCTTCCTTTCTGTCTCACATCTTTTCTTCCTATTCCATTCCTTCCTTCTCTTGCTTTTTTCTTTCTTCTTCATTCCTCTATCTCCTTAACTCCCCCTCCATTCCTTCCTCTTGAAATGCTTGTAAAAAGAGTTCAAACCTACGTATATGCAAGCAGGAATGAATGAACCTTTCCTACAATGCTTGACGAAGGAGGATCAAATATTAACAAACGCTTGGCGAACGCGATCATTGAGGTAACCGATCGCATTAACTTTTCACGTCTCGCTCGCCACATTCCGTTGGTAGGGAAGACAAGTGGTGTTGGTATGGTCGCTTGGTCGGTTGGTCGGGCGGTCTCTCTCTCTCTCTCTCTCTACGATGGAAAAGTGAATGGAACCTCGACCACAAACTGATATATACACAATAAATATATAATGTTCACCTTTGTCGAATTAAATAACGAAGAAAGGAAGAGAATGAAGGGAGATAATAAACAAGTGAAAGCAAAATAAACGAATAATTGATAAAGATAAGGTTAGATAGATAGATATAGACAGACAAAGATAGATAGAGGGCAAAAAGGACATGGACAGAAGCAAAGATTGATAGATAGATAAATAGATAGATAGGCGGCAAAAAGGATAAAATAAGGATAAAGATATAAGCAAAATGTTAACAAATAGATACACTGATAGATGGAGAAGAAGAAAGGAATAAGAAAAATGGGAAAAAAGGACACATGGTAATATAACAATTGCAATAACGTTCGATTAAGTGTGTGTGTGTGTGTGTGTGTGTGGTGGCGTCTGTGTGTTATGGAGGCGTCTGGTAACCTCCACGCATGCGCACCAACCATCCATACCCAACACACACACACACACACACACACTCAGAGTCGCGTTATAATTATAGCCTCGATGCAAGCCTAACCCCCGGAGATTCTTGGGTAAAGGCTTCTTCCTGTACAGACCTTCCCCTTCACCTTCCGTCCCCCCTCTCACACGCTCACCTAACCTTCAACATCTGGTAATGGAAATAATAAAATAAACTAATGCATTCAACGAAGTATAGAAAAATCAAAGGAATCCTGATCATTCGTAAGGAAATAGATGTAAAAGAGGAATATAAAATACACAGACAGAGCAAATAATAAAAACAAAACCCATAATGTATATAAGTTTGTTAGGATATATTTACTCGGTTATGAAAGTTAAAAAAGTAGTAGTAATAGTAGTAGTAGTAGTAGTAAGCCGACATCAATATTGAGCAGTATCGTAAATAAGAGAAGAAAAAGCAAATTCACTTAACAAAAAATACAGAAAAACCAAAAGAAATCCTGAATATATTAGTAAGGAAACATGTAGCACAATATAAGCCAGCCAGCCAGTCTCTCCCCCCCTCTCTCACACACACACGCGCAGCAGACGCCTCCCAGACACACCTTAATTAACCTCACCTGCCACGATGTCTTCAGGTTGGGTGTCCAGCAGGTTGGGGGCGGGCGCGGAGAGGGTGGCGAGGAAGTGCGTGAAGGGCTGGTCGCTGGAGGGGCTCAGACGCATGCTGGACCCGCTGGAGCCCCTGGACCGAGAACCCGATGTCTCGTCCTTCAGGTGGTATCTACGAACTCGCCGCCGTGTCAGGTTGTCCTAGAGAGGGAGAAAGATAAATGGAGGTAAATGGATAGATAGGCAGAGATAGATATAGATAGGTACTGATACAAATGGGTAGGTAGATAGATTGATAAACAGATGGGTAGATATTGATGGATAGGTAGATACTGATAGATAGATAGTGAATGATCGATATATGAGTAGTTTAATGTATGTAAAAAGATAGTTTTTTTTTTATTAATGCCAAGACGATTGATTGCGACTAATACTACTATTTCTACTACTACTACTACTACTGCGGTTTTAACTATTATGACCATTTAACTATTCTAACAACCTCATCTAGTGCTTCTTTTAATCCTATTACTACTTCTGATCTCCTCCTCCTCCTCCTCCTCCTACTACTACTACTACTACTACTACTACTGCTACTATCCCTGCTGTCGTCATCGCTACACCTGCTCATTTACCTGCTCGGACCTAATCTTGTGTTTCTGCGCCAGGATGCTTGCCAGGGTGGAGGGCGCCACGCCGAAGCGGTCCGCCACGGCACTCTTCCTCTGGCCGCCCTCCACCGCCCGGATCATGGCCAATTTCTCCCCAGCCGTGTAGGACTTACGCCGGCCGCGCTCACGTGTGTAAATTCGCTCCCCTACCGCCGGCTGGGGGGTGACAGCGGGGACGAGTTGAGTGGCAGCAGCGGCGAGTGTTTTCTGCGCCGCAACAAGGCTATGAGACCCGCTGGTGGCAACGCTGGTGGC
>NC_066532.1:2554720-2572220 GCF_024679095.1 Eriocheir sinensis | reverse complement strand
CTCCGCATGTGTTGTTTATGATCCGTATTCTCAAACGCTTTCGGCTCTCACAACTTTTATTTTTACAGCAAAGGAGACAGTTCAAGGGAAAAAAAAAAAGAAAAAAAAAGCCCGCTACTCAATGCTTCTATTTCAAAAGTCCACAGAAGAGATTAGCCGGGTTATCATGAGTCTTGTTCACGTTCATGGTGCAGAAGCCTTGTCAAACTATCACTAGGCTTATAAAAGTACCCATGGAAATACTAACACAGCCTCTACGAAAGCCTGATCAAATGTGGGTGTGTGTGTGTAAGCCTTGAAATGTTTGAGAATGTGTTTATAAGTCTGCGGAGTCTACATATCACATTCTATTTTTCTGATTTGTTCATGCACCATCGAGGACTTCTTCTTCTTCTTCTTCTTCTTCTTCTTTTTCTTCTTCTTCTTCTTCTTCTCCTTCTCTTTCTTTTTTCTTCTTCTTCTTCTTCTTCTTCTTCTTCTTCTTCTTCTTTTTCTTCTTCGTCTTCTTCTTCTCTTTCAGTTCATCTTCTTAGCTTCATTGTCAGTTTGAGGTCTGTCTGGTTATGTTCTTGTCTCTTCTTATCTGTGTCTGTCTGTCTGTCTGTTTGTTTCATATATAGATAGAATATAAATCAGGTTCGTCTCGTAGTCTGTTTGCCAGTCTTTCAACTCGTCCTTCTCCTTCTCCTCTTTATTCTCTTTTTCTCTATCTATCTGTCTGTCTTTGTCTATCTCATATCGCAAGAGAGAGAGAGAGAGAGAGAGAGAGAGAGAGAGAGAGAGAGAGAGAGAGAGAGAGAGAGAGAGAGAGAGAATGCAAGCGTGTCTCCTCTCCGTGAAGAATAAAGCGAAGTACCCAAATTACAGCATCGATTTGTGGCCTGGAGGTAACCTGAGGCCGCTCTCTTCAAGACGTGAACCGCGCGGGAGGAAGAAAACTGAATACAGGGGACGGTGAAGGGCAGACTGTTCCATATGAGGTGAGCTCCATATGATTTTTTAAAGGAACGGAAGTAATCGGTGTTTGTATAAGTCATGAGACATCACTTCAGTCAGTAATAAGCGTTTAACTGTTGATATACGAGAATGAGAGGAAAGAATATAGAGAGGTTGAAGGGCAGACTTTTTCATATGAGGGTTGTCCCATATGATTTTTTAAAGGAACTGAGGGAATAGGTATTTTTTGAGCCATGAGACACTACTTCAGTTAGCAATCAACGTTTAACTGTTGGTATACGTGAATGAAAAAAATATAGGGATGTTTAAGGGCAGACTGTTCCTTATGGCTCATCAAAGAACTATAGAAAGCAATGTATAGGTTTAGGACGGCATTTCAATATAGCAATGCAAGTTTTTAGTAGCTGTAGATATGATTAACAGAAAGGAGAACTGTATTATAGGGGTTGTTTAAGGGCAGACTGGTCCATATGACGTATTCAACGAACTAAAGAAATCGATTTTTATTATTTTTATACAGATCATAAGACATCACTTCAAGACAGTAATAAAAGGTTTAGCCATTGTTATATAGTACTTGACTGAAAGGAAAACTGTGTATATAGGGTATGTTTAAGGGCAGACTGTTCCATATGACTTAATAAACGAACTGAAGATATTAATGTTTGTATAAATTATGAGATATCACTTAAAGAGAGTAATAAAAAAGCTTAGGTATTGTTATGCAGTACGTGACTGAAAGGAAAACTGTGTATAGGGTATGTTTAAGGGCAGACTGTTCCATATGACTTATTAAATGCATTGAAGGAAGCAGCGTTGGTTCTGTAAGTTATAAGACGTCATTTCATCACGGTAATAAAGGTTCAGCTATTGATATACGTGAATAAAAGGAAAACTGAATATAGGTGATTTTAAAGGGCAGACTGTTCCATATGACTTATTACAGGTATTGAAGGAATCGACATTCGTATTTGTCATGAGATGCTACTTCAACATAGTAATAAGAGTCCAGCTATTGATATACGTGAATAAAAGGAAAACTGTATATAGGGAATGTTTAAGGGCAGACTGGTCCATATAACTTATTAAAAGAAATGAAGAAATTTACGTTGGTATAGGTTATAAGACGCCATTTAAACACAATAATAAGTTTTGTCCATTATAAGTGTATGCTGTTGATATAATTGACGGAAAGGAAATTGTCTGGGCAAACTATTTCAAAGATTAACAAAAAAAAAGTCAACGTTCGTTAGTCATATAACCTTATTTCAATTTTCAATACATCAATAAGTTCCCTCCAATCGTAGACCTATGCTTGTGTTATTGATATACCCTACTAACGAAAACTGTGTATAAAGGATAATTCAGGGCAGACTAGACCTCATACCTTATTAAAGAGACTATAGGCAGCGTTTGTATAGAAGAGGCGGCACTTAACGAGAGTGGTGATGAGTTTGAGGTCAATGAAAGCTTGTTCTGCGGATATGTTGAGCTGGAATGATTAAGAGGAGGAAGAATAAGATGATGATGATGATGATGATGATGAAGAGAGGAGAAAGAATGAGAAAAGAAGAAGATGAAGAGCAGCAAAATAGGGGAGAGAAGAAAGAGAAGTGGACGACGACGAAGACGACAAAGAAGAAAAAGAAGACAAATAATATGATAAAGATGATGATTATGATGATGAAGATGATGATGAAGAAAATGAAGAGGAAGAAAAGAAGAAAAAGAAAAAAATGATAATGATGATGAAGATAAGGAGGAGGAGGAGGAGGAGGAAGAAGAAGAAGAAGAAGAAGAAGAAGAAGAAGAAGAAGAAGAAGAAGAAGAAGAAGAAGAAGAAGAAGAAGAAGAAGAAGAAGAAGAAGTTAATAGAATCTGAACCAATTACTCGACCAACGCTTTCCCTTCCAAATAATAATAATAATAATAATAATAATAATAATAATAATAATAATAATAATAATAATAATAATAATAATGATAATGGTAATAATAATATCAAAACTAATATCCAGCGCTAATCTCTCAGCCAGCACCCTCTCTAATAATAATAATAATAATAATAATAATAATAATAATAATAATAATAATAATAATAATAATAATAATAATAATAATAATGTCATTGATGCTCATTTTTATTGTCATATAATGTTAATGAAAGTGTGTGTGTGTGTGTGTGTGTGTGTGTGTGTGTGTGTGTGTGTGTGTGTGTGTGTGTGTGTGTGAACGTTGAGAAAAGTCGCTGATGATGATGAAGAAGAAGGAGAAGAAGAAGAAGAAGAAGAGGAAAAAGAAGAAGAAGAAGAAAATAATGAAGAAGAAGAAGAAGAAGAAGAAGAAGAAGAAGAAGAAGAAGAAGATAAAGAAAGAAAGAAAGAAAGAAAGAAAGAAAGGAAGAAAGTAAGAAAGAAAGGAAGGAAGGAAAAAAGAAAGAAAAAAAAGAAGAAAGGAAGAAAGGAAGGAAGAAAGGAAGGAAGGAAAAAAGAAAGAAAGAAAGGACACGAACACTAATAAGATAATGAAGATAAGAATTATTACAACAATGATAATGAACACCCAAAAAAAAGAAAAAAGAAAAAGAAAAAAAATAAGGAAAGCGAAGTCGATACTTGTGACTTTATTATCATTCCATCCGAGTCATGCAATTATTATTATTATTATTATTATTATTATTATTATTATTATTATTATTATTATTATTATTATTATTATTATTATTATTATTATTAGGGAATTCGATACACGTAACATAATTATCATTTCCCACCGGTCCAATAATGATCTCATTATTATTATTATTATTATTATTATTATTATTATTATTATTATTATTATTATTATTATTATTATCATCGCTTGTTCTTATAATTGTTGTTGTTGTTGTTGTTGTTGTTGTTGTTGTTAGTAGTAGTAGTAGTAGTAGTAGTACACACACACACACACACACACACACACATAATAACAATAATAAATATTATTATTATTATTATTATTATTATTATTATTATTATTATTATTATTATTATTGTTATTATCATTATTATTATTATTATTATTATTATTATTATTATTATTATTATTATTATTATTATTATTATTATTATTAGTTTTTATTATTTGCAACATTAGCAATAAAGTTCGAACTGAATAGAGTAAAGTTGTATTCTTAAGCTTTACTGCGTGTCTCACCTCCTCCTCCTCCTCCTCCTTCTCTTCCTCCTATTTATCATCATAACGTTCTTCTTTTTCCTTCTCCTCCGCGTTATCATTACAATTTTCATCTTTTTTTCCTCCTCCTCCTCCTTCTCCTTTTCCTCTTCCTCCTCCTTATGTCATCATCATTATTACCTTTCTCCTTCTTCCTCTCTTCCATACTATCATCATCAACATATTTTTCCTCCTCCTCCTCCTCTTCCTCTTCCTCCTCCTCCCCCTCCCCCTCCTTATCATGGTTATTATCAGCAGTAGCATTATCCTCCTCCTCCTCCTCCTCTTCCTAATCCACCTCCCTTTTCCTCCTCCTCCTCCTCCTCGTCACCATTATCATCATCATCATTATTTCCTTCCTCTTTCTCTATCTTATCACCATCATCAGCATAATTTTTTCTCCTCTATTTTTTCTCCCTCGTCTCTCTCTCTCTCTCTCTCTCTCTCTCTCTCTCTCCATCATCTTCTTTCTCCTTTTTTTTCTTCCTAATCAACATAATTTTCCCTCTTCCTCTATTTTTACGCTAATTTATCCTTATCCTTTCCTTCCTTCTCTCTCTCTCTCTCTCCTTTCCGTCTTCCTCCTCCTCCTCTTCCTCTTCTCTATCATCATCATCATCATCTTTCTTTTTATCATTCGCCTCATTATCATAAACTTTGCAATCTTCTTTCTCTTCTCTATACTTTTCCTCTCCTTCAATTTGCTCTCTCTTCTATTAATTTCTCTCTCCTCTTCCTCTTCCTTTTCTTCCTTATACTTTTCCTCCACTTTGATTTGCTCTCTTTCACTTCTTCTATTAATATCTCTCTTCTTCATTCCTCCTTCTCTTCCACTTCCTTTTCTTCCTTGTCCTTTTCCTCCTCTTCGATTTGCTTCCACTTCTATTCATTTCTCTCTTCTTCTTCCTCCTCCTCCAACCGTCACATAAGCACAACGCATCACAATATTTAAACCCTGCTCGTAATGTTCCGCTCCCTCATTTATATTTTGGTGATTCCCGTGGATGGTTACTGTTAACTCGGCCCACACACCCCCTTAATGGTTCCTCCTGCAGAAGACCTCCCCCACGCCCCTGCAACCACCCTATTTCCCGTCAGAAGTTGTCCCTCACCCCCCAACACAAACCCCGCGACCCATGGAACTGCTTATACCCGCTACCAGTGCCCCAGCCCTCTCTCTCTCTCTCTCTCTCTCTCTCTCTCTCTCTCTCTCTCTCTTCCATTCTCTCCACGTCCTTTATCTTCCTCCCCCTTCTCTTCCTTCTACCCTTTCCTCCTTTCTTCATTTCCCTTCTCGCTCATTATTTATCTTCCTCCTTTTCCTTTCCCTTCCCGTTCTTCCTTCCCTTCCCCCCGTCGTTCCCACCCCTTCTTTCCCATCCTTCTTCCTCCTTCATTTCCTTCCTTTCTCCCCCTTCCTTCCCTCCCTTCCCTTCTTTCCAATTTTCTCTTCTCTCCCTTCCCTTCCTTCCTCCCCTTTCTTTCTATTCCTCCCCCACCTTCCCTTCCTCTCCCTCCCCTTCTTTCCCTTCCTCTCCCTCCCCTTCTTTCCCTTCCTCCCCCTTTCTCCAATCTCCCCCTTCCCCTTCCTTCCCCCCCCCCCCCTCCCTCCCTGTCCCTCCCAAGGCTGAATCATTAATGTTTTCACTGTTACGATTATTGTTATCTTTATTATTATTATTATTATTATTATTATTATTATTATTATTATTATTATTATTATTATTATGGTTATTGTTATGGTTACGGTTATTATTATCGTTACGGTTATTATTATTATTATTATTATTATTATTATTATTATTATTATTATTATTATTATTACTTTCATTGCTGTAGTGTTTTCCAAGACTTGAAGGCCGAGGTGTGTGTGTGTGTGTGTGTGTGTGTGTGTGTGGTGGCAGGTAGCATCAGTAGTAGTAGTAGTAGCAGCAGAAGTGGCAGCAGGAGTAGTAATAATAGCAGCGTCCAGCAGGTGTGTGTGTGTGTGTGTGTGTGTGTGTTCTTTGTCGTAACGCATCCGTCTCCACGTCTAATCACCTCAGCCGCTTCAGTTTGTCCTGGTGGGGCGGGGCGGGGCGGGGCGGGGCAGCAGGCAGGCAGGCAGAGAGGGGGCGGGGGCAGGGAGGGGGGTGTACAGCAGTCATTATCCTGCTGACGATACTGTGGCGGAGAATGATGGATGAGACATTTTCTTTTCAGTCCGTTGTGGGGCCCCAAGTAACGATTATTGTTATTATCATTGTTATTGTTATTATTATAGTTATTGTCGTGACCCCGATACAACAACCGTCGGCTGAGGAGTTGCCATCTAGGAGAATCTTTATATTTATTTCGGGCTGGCCGCGTCGCTGGGGCGCGCCGCGGGGCTGACGGAGCAGCGTGAGGGCGGGCGGGCCTCGGCGGGCGCGGCGTGGCCCAAGGCCGCCGCGGCGGGGCGGAATAAGAGCGGCAAGTCGTGCATGTAGCGGCCGTCTTGGGCGTGGCGGCGTGGAGGTGTGAGTGTGTGGCAACACTGACTGGCTAATGCCGTTCTGGGGAACACATTTCTTTTATGGTCGCTGTCACTATTTTCACTGAGGCAGATGCTGATTTTTTTCTTTTTATCCCTTTATTGCATATAATATATAAACTTTTATGTAGATACACCCCTCAGATAATGGATCCGACGCGCACATATATACATTCATTCATTACGTCATACATACATTCATATATACATATAGATGGATAGATAAACAGATAGAAATGATAGCCGCGTAACCGGTCATTATACAAGTATGCGTTGGCGATGCACGCGTACAAGTGCGTCGTGTTAATACTTCACTAACTCCAATACCTCAAATATGATGTGCAATAAAACTACAAAAATAAACATCATGAAAAAATAATTAAAGCTTTACACACACACACACACACACACACGGGGAAGCGCGGCGTCAAGACAACAACAAACAGCAAATACTCGGGCGGCGGCAGCGGCGGCGAAGACATCAGCGAAGGAGCGAAGTTGAGGGAGGAGGAGCGAGGCGCGAGGCGGGGCCGACACCACCACCACCGCCGCCGCCACCTGTCCACGTGTCTGCTGAAGGAGGAGGAAAAGGGAAAGGAAGAAGTCGATGAGGAGGAGGAGGAGGAGGAGGAGGATCAATAGTATACCTCAGCACATACATAACTCATACACCACATTGTTTCTTTACTCAAACACTCAAAATCAGGTGTTGGATATTGACTGGATGGCGGCACGATTTACACCACCACACCACCACTCATAAACACCTCTAACACCAACTCCACATCATCAACTCCACTACACCACCACCACCACCACTAAACCAACTCCACACCAACACCGCCACTTATAAATACCTCCAACATCACCACCATCACCAGCACTACCAAACCTCTAACACCAAATCCACCACCGCCAAACCAACTCCACACCAAGCTGACACCATCCCACGAACACCACCGCATATACATACCTCCAACGTTACCACCATCACCACAACTACCAAACCTCTAACACCAACTCCACCACCACCAAACCAACTCCACGTCAACTCCACCACCACCAAACCAACTCCACGTCAACTCCACCACCACCCAACCAACTCCACGTCAACTCCACCACCACCAAACCAACTCCACGTCAACTCCACCACCACCCAACTAACTCCACGTCAACTCCACCACCACCACCACCACCACCACGTCAGTCCCAGCTGCTGCATCATTCACTACAGCCTCTACCCTGTCATTACCCCCGGGCCCGATTCCGTGTCTGTTCTGGCGCTAACACCACACCGCCGCCTCCCTGCAAAGTATAATCACCATTGTTAAGATAATTACTACTCAGGAAATAGTGATCACAGCAATTACCTCTTCCGCAACAAAGGTTATTCTCCTGCTACTACTGCTGCTACCACCTTCACTACTACCATCACTACTACTACTACTACTACTACTACTACTACTACTACTACTATTACTTATGTTGCTGCTGCTGCTAGTTCTCATGTCTAATTGGCATGTCAAAATGTCCAAACAGAAACTGACAGTCTGAACTTTTATCTGATTATGTAAACTTTGGCAGCGTACGAAAAAAAGCGAGACAAACGCCCTTCTGTACAAGTTTGTGTGTGTGTGTGTGTGTGTGTGTGTGTGTGAGAGAGAGAGAGAGAGAGAGAGAGAGAGAGAGAGAGAGAGAGAGAGAGAGAAGTAAATTACTTGAATCACTATTATAAAGCGTATAAAAAAATAATAATAGTAGTCAGGAGATAGCGGTACAAAGAAAGCCAGGAGGGAGTGGGTGCAGGAGGCGGCAAGTCGTCGGCAGCGGCGCGAGGGCACAGTGTTGCGGGGTCGAAGCAGACGAGACGGAGGAGGAGGAGGAAGAGAAGGAGGAAATGTAGGAGCGAGGGAGTGAGTGTGTGTGAGGGAGTGGGAAGGGAAACGCGGTAATGCGAGTGAGAAGGGGTGGATTAGTGTGTAAGTTGTGCCGGGCCGGGCATGTATACGTACGTAGTGTAGGGGCGGTGATGGATGGGAGGGACATGCGGCCGCGGCGAGGAGCTGCTGAGTGTGTGTGTTATCGAGGTCAACACTCTGATGGAGTATTCAGGTTGGGTTATCGAAGTCCTTATATTTTATATTCCGTAATATTACCTCCACACACAAACTATCATTAGGCCCTGCCATTACCATCGTCATTTCCTGGCGTGTCATCAAGGTAATGATGATCATCATCATTACCGGCGCTCGTTTGGGTCCGGCGCGGCCCGCGTAATGATGATGATAATGGTGATGATGATGATCAGGCGGCTGATGGCGGGGTGCGGGGGGCTTATATCGGGGTCGCGCTGACTTGACGATCATCAAATGATAATGGCTTCCATAGGGGCGGATGTTGTGAGTTTTATCAGAGGGATACGACCCTCGTGACGCTGCCAAGGCCCAGCAGCGCATGCGCACAGCAGTTAACGCAAATGTTTTGAAGCTGCGCCCGCGTTCTCTCCAGACTAGAGCGGCGGCCGCGTCCAAATGTTGTAGTGAAGGTGTGCGGGTGTGTGTGCGAGGCAGTGTGTGCTGTGACTGACTGTGCTGCTGCGGTGCTGCTGCTGTGTTACTTTGTCGGGTGCGAGCGATCATGAACAGCGAGCGAGGGAACGTGGGTAGCGAGGTGCCCCAGCTGGCCGGCCCCGCACAGCTGCCCCCACACCAGCTCCTTGGGCTGGCGGGGTTGGTGGCGGGGGCGGGCATGGGGCACAACGTGGCGGCCTCCAACATCAACATGAGCATGCACAACCCCATGACGGTGGCGGACAACAACGCCTCGCTGTCGCCCTCCAGCGTGCCCCGCTCCGTACCCTCCACTTCGGCCCCCACCGTTGGCAGCCTCATGGGCGGCGTGGGGGGACCCCCAAGGCCCCCCACACTGCCCCAGGCCCTCCTTAACATGGACGGCGGGGGTGGCATGGGCTGGGGCAGCTGGGGGGACCTTGGCGAGGGTCTGGGGATGGAGCGAGGCCGATCTCGTAACTGGACGTACGAAGAGACACTCGAACTGATCTCGCTGTACACGAGCGACGAGTGGCAGGCCAAGTTCAGCAGCGAGAAGAAGAACCACCGGGCCATCTGGGCCTCGCTGGCCGCCGCCCTCACCCGTCGCAAAGACGTCTCGGGCGACGAGGCCCGACAGCGCCTCAACAACCTGAAGGCGCTGTACAACCGCACGCGGCGGCAGCTGCTGGCGGGTGAGATCAGCAGCCCGCAGTGGGAGTACTGGGAGCCGCTGCACGCCTTCCTGGGCCGCCCTCAGCCCTACATCCCCATCACCACCACCACGCCCACCTACAACAGGCCGCCGCCCCTCCACGGCTTCCCACAGCACCAGTTCCAGCCGCGCTCCCAGACCTCCCCGGGGCACCACCACCACCACCACCACCACCAGGGCTGGCTTGGCGCCCTGGGCCTCTCCCCACACATGCCTCACGCCAGGGACACGCCGCCCAGGCCCCCCTTCATGAAGGTGTGTGTGTGTGTGTGTGTGTGTGTGTGTGCCGGATCCAGCTCCTTCCTGACAGGTGACGTGAAGGACAGCCGCCGTTTCTTTCAAGGCTGTTTACCTCGTTGTTATTAACGACGTGTTTTAGTTCGCATCTGCCAGGGAAGGTGATGACTCAAGCTATGACGCTAACACTAACACCGCTACTGCTGCCACACTGCTGCTGCTGCTACTACGAACACGAGGAACAACAACACACACACACACACACACACACACACACACCACTCCCTGCAATCTTAGAGCAACAACCCTTACCCCCCCACACCCTTCCACACACACACCAGCATCTTCGCACCCTAACCTCCCCCTTTCCCTCGCCCCCTCCTATTCCTCGCCCCCTCCTCCTCCTCCTCCTCCTCACCTTCCCTCACGGCTAAGGTGCATTGATCACTTTCGCCTTTAATCTATTCACATTCGTTTCCCGTTGTGGCTGTTGCAAAGAAAATGACTTGGGGTTGAAGAAGGTAAAGTCTCTCTCTCTCTCTCTCTCTCTCTCTCTCTCTCTCTCTCTCTCTCTCTCTCTGACATTTCTTCCTACTTGTTCATTCTTTTTCTTTCTTTTTCTCATTCTTTCTTTCACTTTGAATTTCCTTCCTTCTTTTTCTTTTCCATTTTCTTTTATTCTTTTTTCACTCAGATATTCCTTCTTTCCTCCTTTCTTTCTTCATTCCATTATTACTTTTTCTTTCTTCTTTCTTTCATTTAGACTTTCCTTCCTTCCTTCATTTCTGGTTCTTTCTCGCTTCTCATTTTCTTTCTTTTCGTCCGTTCTTGTCGTCCCCACCTCCCCTCTCTCTCTCTCTCTCTCTCTCTCTCTCTCTCTCGTCCCTTCTTCTTCCCCCACGCCGACCCTGCCATTAGTCCCCCCTCATCATTATCGTGATTATTGTAATTATTTTATTATTTTCTTAATTACCATCGATCATTATCAAGGACACAAAAAAAAGTCTTGCCACCACCACCTCCACCGTGTCGCCTCCACTCCACTCCACTACTCCACCCAGCTGCCGTTGTTATTATTATTATTATTATTATTATTATTATTATTATTATTATTATTATTATTATCATCGTCATTATCTTCATTATAGTTCAAGGTTCATGGTAACGTTTTCCGCTTCTTTGTTGCTTCTTCCTCCTCCTCCTCCTCCTCCTCCTCCTCCTCCTCCTACTGTTACTGCTACTCCTCCTCCTCCTCCTCCTCCCTCAATTTCCTCCCTCCACTCAGTCCTCCCTCCTCCTTCTCCCCTTCACGGCCGAATACATAATCCACCCTTTATTATCATTATTATTATTATTATTATTATTATTATTATTATTATTATTATTATTATTATCATTATTATTATTATGGTTATTGTTACTGCCGTTATTTTTTTTCATTCTTACTGTCATTCCTTTCTATAATTGTCTTTCATGATGGTGGTGGTGGTGGTGGTGGTGACTATGGTAATGATAGTGTTTGTGGTGATGGATGACAGTTTTTATGGTGGTGGTGGTGGTGGTGAGGATACGGTGGTGGTGACGGTGATGGTTATGATTGTGGTGATGATGGTGAGAGTGGTGATAGTGACAATGGTGATAGTGATAGTGGTGATAGTTAAGATTGTGGTGATGATGGTGAGTGGTGATATCCGTGGTGGTGGTGGTGGTGACAGGGGTGGTGGTGGTTGGTGATGGTTAGGCCTAAACAGTTACAATAATAATACTAATAATATCGACCAGCAGAATCCATGATAGGTTTAATATTAATGATGATACATAAAGGCTGAAGAGAAAGGGAAGAGGAGGGAGAGAGAGGAAAAGGAAGAGAAAAGGGGGCGATTATAGAAGAGAGGAAGAAGAAAAGGAAAGATGGAAGGAAGAGAGATTGGAGACGGAGAAGAAATGAGAAAAAGGGCAGAGGAAATAGAAAGAAAGGGAAGAAGAGATTAGAAGAGGGGAAGGAAGAGGAAAGAGAAGAGGAAAAAAAGAAAGGAAAAAGGGAGATTAAAAGAAGGGAAGAAGAGGAAAAGGAAAAAAAGGAAGAAGAGAGATTGGAGACGGAGAGAAAATGAGAAAAAGAGAAGAAAGAAAAAGAAAAGGAGGGAGATTAGAAGAAGGGAAGAAGAGGAAAAAGGAAAAATGGGAAGAAGAGAGATTGGAGACGGAGAGAAAATGAAAAAAAGAGGAAAGAGAAAGAAAGGGAAGAAGGGAGATTAGAGAAGGGAAGAAGAAGAAATAGGAAAAAGGGAAGAAAAGGAAAGAGAAGAGGAAAAAAAGAAAGGGAAAAAGATTAGAAGAGGGGAACAAGAGGAAAAAGGAAAAAAAAGGAAGATGAGAGATTGGAGACGGAGAAAATGAGAAAAAGGGGAGAGGAAAAAGAAAGGGAAGAAAGGAGATTAGAAGAGAGGAAGAAGAGGAAATAGGAAAAAAAGGAAGAAGAGAGATTGGAGACGGAGAAAAAATGAGAAAAAGAGAAGAGGTAATAGAAAGGGAAGAAGGGAGATTAGAAGAAGGGAAGAAGAGGAAAAAGAAAAAGAGGGAGAAGAGAGATTGGAGACGGAAAAGAAATGAGAAAAAGAGAAGAGGAAAAAAAGAAAGGAAAGAAGGGAGATTAGAAGAAGGGAAGAAGAGGGAGAAAAGGGGAGATTAGAGAAGTAGAAAAAGAAAGAAATAGAAGAAGATAGATTAACGGAGGAGAAGAGGGAAAGGAAGGAAAGAGAAAAAGAGAAGGAAGTAGATAAGATGAGGGGAAGAAGAAGGAAAGGGAAGAAAGGGGAGAAGGGAGATTAGATAAAAGGAAAAAGAAAGAAGAAGGGGAGAAGAGGGAGAGAAAGAAGATAAAGAAAGATAAAAAAGGAAGATTAGAGAAAGAGAAGAAGAGGAGGAAAAATAAAGAAAGGAAAGAAGAGAAGACAAGAGAAGAAGGGGAAACAGAAAGAAGAGGAAGAAGGGAAGATCAGAAGAAAGAAGGAAGGAAGGAAAAGGCGAATGGGGGAGTGGGAAGGAGAACGGATAAGAAGGGGAAGGAAGGAAGGAAGGGAGGGAGAAGATATAGGAGAATTAAGAAAAGGGGAGAAGGAAGAAAAAAGAATAGGTAAACAAAAATAAAAGAAAGGAAGAAAGAAGATAGGGAGGGAAGGAAGGGAGAGAAAGCTGGAGTTAAAACAAGCAACGGAGAGAAAACAGATAAGAAAAAAGATGAAGAAAGGAAAAAAAAGAAGAGATATAAGAGATGATAACAGGAAGACAAGGAAGAGATGGGATTAGATAACGAAGGGGAAGGAAGGGGAGGGAGATAAATGTGAAGGGAGGGCTTAAATATATAGGATTTTTTGAAGAAGGGGTGGAGGGAGAGAAAGGATATGTAATGAAGGGGAAGGACAGAGGGAGTAGATGGGAGAAGAGGGGAGAGAAGGAAAAATGGTAGGAGGGGAGGAGAAAAGGGATGTGTAGAAGGGAAGAAAGAGAAAGGGGTAGATGGGAGGAGAGGGGAGAGAAGGAAAAATGGTAGGAGGGGAGGAGAAAAGGGATGTGTAGAAGGGAAGAAAGAGAAAGGGGTAGATGGGAGGAGAGGGGAGAGAAGGAAAAATGGTAGGAGGGGAGAAGAAAAGGGATGTGTAGAAGGGAAGAAAGAGAAAGGGGTAGAAGGGAGGAGAAGGGAAAGAAGGAAAATGGAAGGAAGGCAGAAGTGGGATGGATGTAGAAGGGAAGAATGAGAAGGTTATGAAAGGAAGGGGAAAGAGAAAGGGAAGAAAAGGGAAAGGAGAATGGAAGGAGGGGAGGAGAAAAGGGATGTGTAGAAGGGAAGAGAAGGAATGAGAAGGTTGTAAAAGGAAGGGGAAGAGAAAGGGAAGAAAAGGGAAAGAAGGAGAATGGAAGGAGGGGAGGAGAAAAGGGTTGTGTAGAAGGGAAGAGAAGGAATGAGAAGGTTGTAAAAGGAAGAGGAAGAGAAAGGGAAGAGAAGAGAAAGCAGGAAAATGGAAGGAGGGGAAGAGGAAGAGAAAGGGAAGAGAAGAGAAAGCAGGAAAATGGAAGAAGGGGAGGAGAAATGGGTTGTGTGTAGAAGGGAAGAGAATGAAGAAGGATGCAAAAGGAATGGGAAAGATAAAGGGGTAGAAAGGGGTAGAAGGGAAGATAATGGAAGGAGGGGAGAAGAAATGGGATACGTGAAGAAGGAAACAAAGAGAAGGAAGAAGGAAGCAAAAAGAGAGGGAAAGAGAAAGGGGTAGAAGGGAGGAGAAGAGAAGGAAGGAGAATGAAAGGAAGGGAGAAAAAATGTGATATATGAAGAAGGAAACAAAGAGAAGAAGGATGCAAAAGAAGAGGGGAAAGAGAAGGAGGAGAAGGAAAAATGAAGAAAGAAAGTGGAAAGAAAAGATGGGAGGATAAGGAAAGCAAAAGATGAAATAGAAGAAAGGAAGATGAGGAAGAAAGTAAAAGAAGGAGAATTGGGAAAGGAAAAGATTAAATGAAGGGAAGAAAAGGGAAGATGAGGAAGAAAGGAAAAGGAAAAGACAAAGCGGAGAAAGGAGGATGAGGAAGAAAGTAAAAGAGGAAAAATAGGGAAAAGAAAAGACAAAGCGGAGAAAGGAGGATGAGGAAAAAAGTAGAAGAGGAAAAATAGGAAAAGGAAAAGATTAAATGGAAGGAAAAGAAAGGAAGATGAGGAAGAAAGGGAAAGGAAAAGATAACGGGGAGGGAAAGGGAAAGCGGAAGGGGAGACAAGAAAAAGAGGGAAAATAGGGAAGGGAAAAGATTAAATGGAAGGAAAAGAAAGGAAGATGAGGAAGAAAGGGAAAGGAAAAGATAACGGGGAGGGAAAGGGAAAGCGGAAGGGGAGACGAGAAAATGAAAAAAGGGAGAAAAGTTATGGGAAGGAGGGGACACACACACACACACACACACACACACACACACACACACACGGAGCTTCGAAGTGCAGTGGTTAGTGTGCTGAACTCCCGGGCCGAGCAGTTCCGGGTTCGATTCCAGGAAGGAGTGAGGACGGGTGGGCAGTCTCATCAATTCTTTTTACATCAAAGGAAGCAGCAAAAAGGGCAGAAATAAAAGGCAGAGAACAAAAAAGCCCGTAAAGTGCTGCTCCGGTCAATGCTGAAAGAAAGAGAGAGATGAAAGAATGAAAATGCTGATTAACTCTTGCACAAGGAACTTGGATAGATTAGGGATGAGCTAGAGCAGAAAGTCGAGTGCAGTGGGACCGCGGGAGGGGTGGAGGCATGCAGTTACATAGCAAGTTCAAAAGAGAAGTCAGCGAGAAAATATCGGTAGAACATAGAAAAAGAAGCAACATTGCGGCGGAATTTGAGGAGACTGTCAGTAAGAGGAGAGGAGTTGATGAGACGAAGAGCCTTAGACTCCACTGTCTAGCAGGGCTGTGTGTGTGGAGCCCCCACACACATAAGATGCATACTCCATACGAGGGCGGACAAGGCCCCTGTATATGGACAGCATCAGGGAAAGTGAAAAAAAACTGGCGTAGACGATACAGAACGCCTAATCTCGAGGAAGTTGATTTAGTAAGAGATATGAAGTTTCCAGTTGAAATTTTGAGTTAAGAATAGACCAAGAATGTTTATCGTAGATGAAGGTGACAGCCGTGTGTTGTCGAAGAATAGGGGATAGGTGTTTGGAAGACTGTGTCGAGATGGCAGGCGGAGATATTGAGTTTTTGAGGCATTGCTGGACACCCAAGTTCCTCCTGCCCCATTCAGAAATGATAGTAAGGTCTGAGGTTAAGCGCTCTGCAGCGTCTAGCCTTGAGTCCTGTAATTCCTGTGGGGAGGGTCTTCTGTTAAAAGATGTTGAGTAATGCAGAGTAGTAATCAGCGAAGGAGTAGATAGGACAGTTTGTTTTAGAAAGATCATTAATGAACAACAGGAAGAGAGTGGAAGATAGAACAGAGCCCTGCGGGACACAATTGTTGATAGGTTTAAGGGAAGAACAGTTACCGTCTACCACAGCAGAGATAGAACGACCGGAAAGGAAACTGGAGATAAAAGTACAGAGAAAGGGAGAGAAACCGTAGGAGGGTAGTTTAGAAAGCAAAGACTTGTGCCAGACTTTGTCAAAAACTTTTGAGATATCTAAGGCAACAGTATAAGTTTCACCTAAACAACTAAGAGAGGATGACCAGGAGTCAGAGAGGAAGGCAAGAAAATCACCAGTAGAACGCCCCTTGCGGAACCCATACTGGTGATCAGATAGAAGGTCAGAGGTGGATAGATGCTTATGAATCTTAAGATTAAGAATTAATTCAAAAGCTTTAAAAAAAAAAACACGAAAGTAAAGCTATAGGACGGTAGTTTGAGGGATTGGAACGGTCATCCTTCTTAAGCACAGGCTGTATGTAGGCGTACTTCCAGCAGAAAGGAAAGGTAAATGTTGACAAGCAGAAACGAAAGAGTTTGACCAGACAGGGTGACAGCACGGAAGCACAGTTTTTAAGGACAATAGGAGGCTCTCCATCCGGTCCATAAGCCTTCAGAGGATTGAGGCCAGAAAGGGCATAGAAAACATCATTCTTGAAAACTTAATATTAACACGATGCTCCTGTCCACTTTTCAATAAATGACCAAAGGCTATCGGTCTGAGAGTGTGTCCCTCCTCCCGCGTGTGTGTGTGTGTGTGTGTGTGTGTGTGTGTGTGTGAGGGTGGTGGGTGGGGGGTATTGTGGCGTGTGGAAAGGTGTGATTTAGTGGTGTGAAGTGTAATAAGGCTCAAGTGTTGTGTGTGTGAGTAAGTGTGTGTTTACTGCGCGCTGGAGAAGGAAGAAAAAATAAAGAGATTAGGGTGGGAAGGAAGGATGAATAATGGAGGGATGGGATGAAGGAAGGAAGAAAAGAGGAAACGGAGGAGGGAGGGTAAGGAGGGAAGGAAGGAAGAGTGGAGGGATGGAATAGCAAAAAACAAAAAGCACAAGATGAAAAGAAGAAAACTAAAGAGAAGCAAAAATAGAGATAAAGACAGAAAAGAATGACTAACAATTGAATGATGGAACGAATAGAGGAAGAAAAGAAGTAAAATAAAGAAGGAGAGAAGGAAGTAGGGACAAAAGAAGAAAGGGAAGGAAGGAAGGGAAGGAAGAAAAGATGAAAAGAACGAAGGAAGGAAAAGAAGGAAAAGAGAAAGGAAGAAATGTGGAAGGGAAGAAAGAATGGATGGACAAAAGGAGAAAGATAAGGAAGGAAGGAAGGAAGGGAAGAAAGAAAGAAAGAAAGAAAGGAAGGAAGGAAGGAAGGAAGGAAGAGATGTGG